>NC_135074.1:33187500-33215000 GCF_051107435.1 Chaetodon auriga | reverse complement strand
CGTGTCCAGACCACCATGGACACGGCCTGGAGGCCATGACAGCAACAGGAAGAGGAGGCAGCTCTCATTAACACTGAGACTGATCGGACGACTCTGGCCTGCTGCTGAGAAGATTCTCCTGATGAGAACCACATGTGGGGCTCACCATCATCACCATGGATGGATGTGATTAGAGCCAGACTGCTGGCCAATAGAAAGCCTTCATTTCTCCTCGCTTCTTACTCTCAGGGTGGGTTTGAAAAACACGGCGTCATCGTGTTGTTAAGTCACGGCGCTGCGGTCCTCGTGTTCAGGAGGCTTCAGTTTCTCAGAGAAACCACAACTTAACGAGATAATGATGTTGAGATGAAGAGCAGATTTCGGGATCAGCGGCAGAGGCCAGCAGTGAGAGGACTGTTTAGATAATCAGTGACGACTGATTGGACGTAGCGGCGGTGGTGTAAACAGCGAGCTGGGCACACTTTATCCTGCTGTTTTCACTTTAATCCGAAGGAACAGGTTTGCATTCAGACTCTTAATCTTGCTGTTAGTCTGCTGGCCTCTGGAGCGGCTCGGTTTGGCCGACGGCCGACCGAGACGATGAACTTGATCCAGACTTTGTGTTGAGATCCTGGTCGCGGCACCGGCGCTGTGAAATCAAGTCGGCTGCTTCAAACTTCACACTGAGGCAGAAGAATGAGAGATGTCAGCAGCTCAGCTCTGTTTCAGCAGCCGAGCGAGTAAAACTGGAACATTTCTTGAAGCCTTCAACAAAAAGGATCGTTTGATGTCCAACATCCGATCTGCAGCGCACACCTGGCTGTTCACCTGCAGAGAGGCTCTGATCCAGGTGCATCATGAGAAGTGTAGGATGCAGTGTTTTTGAACTGAAGGTCAGCCAAGAGACTTCACAGACCACCACAGACCACCACAGACCTCACATACCTCACAGACCACCACAGACCACCACAGACCACCACAGACCTCACAGACCACCACAGACCTCACAGACCAACACAGACCAACACAGACCTCACAGACCAACACAGACCAACACAGACCTCACATACCTCACAGACCACCACAGACCACCACAGACCTCACATACCTCACAGACCTCACATACCTCACAGACCACCACAGACCACCACAGACCTCACAGACCACCACAGACCTCACATACCTCACAGACCACCACAGACCACCACAGACCTCACAGACCAACACAGACCTCACATACCTCACAGACCACCACAGACCACCACAGACCTCACAGACCACCACAGACCAACACAGACCTCACAGACCAACACAGACCAACACAGACCTCACATACCTCACAGACCACCACAGACCACCACAGACCTCACAGACCACCACAGACCTCACAGACCAACACAGACCTCACATACCTCACAGACCACCACAGACCACCACAGACCACCACAGACCTCACAGACCAACACAGACCAACACAGACCTCACAGACCTCACAGACCACCACAGACCAACACAGACCTCACAGACCAACACAGACCACTACAGACCTCACAGACCAACACACACCTCACAGACCACCACAGACCAACACAGACCACCACAGACAACCACAGACCACACAGACTTCACAAACCACCACAGACCAACACAGACCACCACAGACCTCATAGACCAACAAAGACCAACACACACCTGACAGACCAACACAGACCAACACAGACCACACAGACCTCACAGACCACCACAGACCTCACAGACCACCACCACAGACCTCATAGACCAACACAGACCAACACAGACCACCACACACCTCACAGACCACCACAGACCACACAGACACAACAGCTTTCCAAACAAACAGGACTTTTCAGTCCGTCCTGCCCAAAAACAAGAGGCCTGTCGGTCGGCCCCGGGGACATATGTTGGATTATCAAATAAACACAGGACCGCTGTTCATGTCACGTCACGTACATAACAAAGACACACTTATTTAAGCCCAAACCAGGATCTTTTCCTAAACCTGACCAGCATCCAACTTTTTGGAGTAGTTCTGCAAAGTGCATTAAATAGTTACTGGATGTAACTATGAGTTGACACTGGGACTCTCCAAAAGTCATATGTGCTCAACAGTTTATTCTGTCATTGAGGACATGTTGGGACGTCTGTATGCTTAAATTTAAGTTTCCTTGCTTGACTTTAGTGAAGTGAACTTGCATGATTTCAGAGTTGGGGTTATAACTGAGTTAAAGTAACGGAGCCGAGAAAACCTGTTCATCAAAGTGTTTGTTCACACTGACAAACAAAGATCACTGAACTCAACACCTTCATTATGTTCACATGTATGAAACAGTTTCCACCGTCACCATCTCTGCTCCTCAGACTACAAACACACGAGTCTCTGGAGCGTTTGATCTCTCAAACAATGCATGCTGGGAAGTCTGTTGATGTCCTCATCGTGTTTCTTTAAAGTCTTTAAGCTGAATAAAGATGAGATGAACAGAGCGCATATTGACACGAAGAAAATGATGATTCCACTGAATTCCTGTCAGTGTGGTTTATAACCAGCAGCCCCAGAACAGCCAGGGCTAGTCAACACTGGTGGTAACCCTGAGCTCTGCTGTCTCTGCAGGTCAGTCCAGTAACCACAACTACTGGGAGCAGCAACACAAGCAGCTGCTGCAGAGTCTGTCTCCGTCGCTGCTCGAGGACTACGGCGAGGACTACGTGACCGAGACCAAGGAGCTGTTCCAGACCTACGCCAGCCAGGCCAACACCGACCTCAGCCCTGTCATCGACGCCATCGTCCAGGCGCTGTTGTCGCCGCAGCCGCACGTCCGTTACTTCGCCGGGCCTGGCGTCGGCCTCATGTACTTCATCCACAACTACTGCCCCTTCAGCATCAGCAACCGCTTCCTCCAGAAGCTGTTTTTGAAGAAGAAGCTGATGCCGCGTGCTCTGAGGAAGCAGTCAGGCTTTGACCTGAACCTCAGCCTGCACAACAACAACAACAACAATGAGGAGAAACTCAAGTAGCTGAGAGACAGTAGACACGTCCAGATGGTATAATCCTGCAGAGATAGAGGACCACTTCTGTAACGCACTCATAGAGCTGTATCCTGTCTTTTTCTATGTGCTGTTTTTAAACTGTTCAAGGGATCATGGAGATGCACCAAAATGGTTTCTGTTTGTTTCTGTATTGTCTGGCCTCGTGACGCCCCCCAGTGGACGGCGGGGACACAACTGGAGGTCAGGGGGCGGGGTCTGGTAGAGGTAGCGGTGCAGCCACAGGTCAATCAGAGAACGCCTCACCTCCGTCGGTAAGATCAGCTGTACTGTACACACACCGAGAGTCAGTCTGACTTCATGTGCCTTCATCACACAGAGGAAAGGAAGACGAGATAAAGATGGTGGATCGGCAGAATCAATCAACACTACAGCAGCTTGTTTGAACAAGTGACGTCAGACTTCAGCCAAAAACACAGTGACAGTGAGTTCGTTTCAAAGTGCATCAGCACGGCTGTTAGTGCACGTCCGATGGTGTCGCTGCGTCCTCAGATCTCAACACGTACGACAACCCAGGGGGTAAAATCAGCAGCTTCTTCATTGACAGACGTCACCGTAGGCTGAACAGGCGGGAGGTGTCGCACAAAATGGGAACAAACTCCACCCGTGTGAGACGTCAGGAGCCTTGAAACAAGCGCACTCAGTAAAACGAGCTGCTGTAGTGACGCCTCCATCCGTCGGCCCACAGGTTTCTGACACTCTGTGTTTTAGACTGTTTGTTTTCTGCATCAGAGCGACAGCAGGAAGTAGACTGAATCATTTCAAAACAAAAGCACACATTCAGTCATCTCATTTGTTTTATCTCACAAAACCAAAATATATGAACTTTATGTGATTTTCAAAGGGGAAGGTCTGCTTATCAGACACATATATAAGTACGAATATCACACTTCCTGTTTAGGCATCTTACCTTCATAATAAAAGCACAAAAGTGATGAATAATAAATGTAGCAGAGAAATTTTACACTTTTTTCATTTAAAGTGGCAATAAATAGTTTGTTTTTATTGAACATATCATCATAAATGTTGATTGAACAGTGTAATGTTATAGAATAATGACTCCATCAGTGTTTGGACTGGTTCCCATAAGCTTCCATTTCAGTCTGCCACCAGGTACGATCGCCTGGGAAATGAAGGCTGACTGCTGGCACCAACTCTATCTGCATTCATGTCTTCATTATAGACTAAATGAATGAATGAAGTCACAGTTTTTCTCTTGATGTTTCCTTCTACTCGCCTCCACCCGGACACCAACTCCTGCTGTAGTTACTTGTTTGAAGCAATAGTCAAACTGTTATCACTCCATGAAATGATGACAGTTTCCCTCCAGCTCCTCTCTGAAGGTGCTTCTTTCTTCTCTTAAAGTGTTTTTGATCAAGAATTGTGGAAACAAGTTCAGAGTCTGTGTGTGCTTATTGTCTTTAACAACAATAATATCGCTTAGAAACACTAGGGGGCGCTGCAGAGCTGCTGTTTCCACTTAAAATCTAATCCTGTCAGCAGGCAGGGCTATGACTATGTACTGACAAACAGCTGGGCCATGACTATGTACTGACACTGAGACACACACACACACACACACACACACACACACACACACACACATACAACTTTTAAAAACGTGCTTTTATTCTAAAGGTTAGATCAATAGAAGTAAACCAAAAGTCATTTTTAATTTCTCATTTCACTTTTCAGCATTAAAAAAGTAATTTAACAGCCTCAGCAGTTTCACCTGAAAACCAGATAATCCATTTATATTTTGGTTTGTTAATAATAAACCACAGAAACATTTTTCTGATGGTTGCTTGACGACAGAAAATCCAGTTTTCTCGTTTCTGTCAGAAAACAAACATGTTGAAAAGTTTATCTTCATCTTCAGGATCTTTGAATGTTACTTCATCTTTTGTTGTGTTTTTTTGTGATTCAATGTATGAAAATGAATAAAGCATGTAGCAGTTATTTTTTTCATATGTGATAAATCAGACAAAATCCAAACCTCAATTTTACAACGTTATTCCAAATGCAGGTCTATTTATTGTGCTGTAGATAAGAGTCAGAAACAATGTTAGGAAGTGAGTGTGTCTGAAAATGTTTGCACAGCGAGTGTGTTGTGTTTCTGAGGTCTGTGGAAACTGTCTGTCTCACCAGATTCATCTCCCCCATTATTCTTATTGGTTTTTCTTTGTTTTTCAGCCCGATGTTTGTTTGTGAATCAAACTATTTATGGCATCTCTTCCTGTATCATCACTTAAACTGTGAATTTTGTATTTAAAGGAAATCAAAAAACAACAAAAATACGATGTAAAATGTTCACTTGGTTCATTCTTTGATAGAAATAAAGTCGACTTTTTCAGTCTGGTGTCTGTTTGGGTATTTTGGTTTTGGTTAAATCCTCCAGATTTTTGTCATATTGTCTGATTAAGAGCACCGACCACAACACAGCGAACACAGACTCAACGCTCATCTGTTTTAGATGTACATCCATGAAAATGACACATTCTTCTTCTGGCCCTGTTGTTCTAAATGTCAGCAGGTCGTCTTTTCTAACATCGAAGCCTTTTTCACTGAAGCACATCTGCTTTCATATTCACTCTTTCACAACCAATGAAGCAACTTAAATACAGCAGAGACCTTTGCTCCTAACAAGAAACATCCAGAAACACATAAATCCAAAAAATGTGCAAAAGGATCTCAGAGAAAACTTCTACTCCAACAAGTTGGACGTTGGACTTCAGGAGATTGTACAGCTCAACACGCTGTCGTCTTCACTACACAGAGAAGAGCATTGTTGAAGCCTCGTGCATGTTAGCATCACCTCACTATGAAAGTGAGAACGAGGTGGTCGACAGACTTTAACACCATCAGCATCTACATCAACCATCCAGTTCAAGCACTGAACGGCAACTTCAAAATGTTTCTATGTGTGTATTTTAACCAGATATGAGAACATTCGCCAGCCTCATCACAGATGTGGATGACATTAAGAGAACGGGTCCATTTGTCTGTGGATCAGCGCCAGCAGAACCGCCTCCACATGAGTGCAGGGACACCAAAGAGCTGGTAGTGGACGTCTGCAGGTGAAGCACTATCCTCCTCCACCAGTGAACATCCAGGGAACAGACAGCGAGGTGATGGAATCTGACAGGTACTTCAGTGTTCACCTGAACAATAAACTGGACCAGACTGGCGACACAAACGCACTGTGCACAAAAGACCCGATCAGACTGGATCTGCTGAAGAGACTGTTGGACTGCAGGTGGCGCTGCTCAGGACCTTTTTGACTCTTTGGTGGCAGCAGCCGTCTTTTATGGAGTGGTCAGGTGGAGCAGCAGCATCTCCGCTGCTGGAGATGCTGCTGCTCCACCTGTGGTCCTGCTGTTCCCAGATCTCTCTAGCAGGATGTGTGCAGCAGGTCGACAGGCCTCTATATGTTCTGTCAAAGTTACTGTTTTTCACTTTGCTCTGTTTCCATCAGTAATGCTGATATTACAGCCCACACACCCAAAACTTGGTTATATATAATGACCTTGAAAATTGAGTGAACAACAAACCACTTTATTTTACAACCTTCATACTTGAAGTGTAATTACTTTTGGTGAATTTCTGATTGTGTGTCGTTTATTGCGGAATAAAACCAAACCACAGCATTACACTAAAAATGGCTGAACAAGGGAACGTTTCTTTGACTGCCTGGAGCAGATTACAGACTCCAGATTGAGTCTGTAATGAAGACACATTCTCACATTTCAAATGATTTGTCCTGATCACACCACCAAAGTGCCATTAAAGTAACTCTCTGTGACACTGAATATTCATGACAAGATCATCTCAGTGATTGTAGCGGTGGAGGAAGTATTCAGATGCTTGAGTCTTGATCTGAAAACAAAGGACAGCAGCCACCTTCAGTCTCCGTCTGTTCTGTTCTCATGACACATCATGTCCTGTCATTCACATCCTGTCACTCCCACCTGGCCTGCATCACCTCACCTGGAGTCAGGCATGTTTGCCTGTTTGTCTAATCGTCTGATTCTTGATCTTTGACCCCCTGCCTTAACCCGCCTGTGTTATGGTTTGGCTTCTAGCCTGCCATTCATTCAGAGACTTGACAGCACAACTGCCAACTCAGATTCAGTCCCGGACATTCGGTGCCACGAGCAACAACAGCAGGAGGTCGGCAAGAAATCTTCATTCGCCACAAGCATGGAGTCCATCTGCAGTCCTGTCCCAGAGGTCTGTAGTGGACCCGAAACGTTAGCCGTGTGACCGTTTCCCACAAGCTATCCCCAGCTGAGCTGAACTACAGCACAGGGAACTGATCTGTTGGTGGTGAAACCAGCAGTGCAGGAGTGGAGGCACTGGTTTGAGCAGCTGTTTGTGGTCTGGTCTGGAATACATCCTTTTAGCAAAAGGGCAGAGTTACCATCAAGCCAGGTATGCATTGTTTATTGACGTTTGACTCCTCCTGTTCTTACTGTCCAGGTTCTCAGGAGGTCAAGGCGGTCGCCTTGTCCCTCGAGTTCCAACCACAAAGTTCTCCCTCATAACCCAAAGGGATTCTTTCTCTGGGACGTGTCACCATTACTTGGGACACTGAGGTAAAGTAGAGCGCTCCCATACTGAATGTCCTGCTCCCACTACATGTCCTAATGATCACCTGTTTGTCCCTGCCAATCTCTGCTCTCAGGTCCTCCAGCGGGGACACTACATGCTTATTCTGTCTATTATGGGCTGGTTTTCAAAGACTTTTCAGTTTATACTTTTGCCAATTTTACCCACCACCAAACCATGAAATTATGATGTGTCATGTGTTTTGTGTGCATGACCTCCCCAGCAACATAGTCTCTGTCTGGGGGCAACAGTTCACCACTCGCCAGAAAGCGAGGTAACAAAGACAAAGACAACCCGTCTATTGGTCCAACAACTCCTCTGGCTTGAGTACACCCATAATACCCTCCCCAGTTCAGACAGATTAGAGAAACACTGACAGGGAACATTTTACTTCACTGTGAATACTTTTACTTTGCATACTTCAAGAATATTTTGCTGATAATCCATTATTTTAGTGAAGTGAGGTTTTGAATGCACGGCAGCAGTTTTCACAGTGTGGTATTATTAATTTTACTATTTCAATATTCCTTTTTTAAAGGATCTGAATACTTCTTCCACAGTCAAAGAAGCTTCCTCTCAACTGAAACTCTGAGACTCCTCAGGCCTGGTAGCTCAGAGGGGATTAGCTTAGCTTAGCTTTGACAATTATAAATGGCTGTTGGGCCAACAACAGCACAACACACACGACCTCGGTCAGTTCACTGTGCCATCTTGTTTAATGCCTCAAGAGTCTTTACAGAGGTCAGTGTAGTATTTTTGAGTGTGTGCGTGTGTGTGCGTGTGTGTGAGAGAGAGAGAAGGAGAAAGCACAGCTGCTACCAGTCTATCAATACTGTGGAAAGTGAGTATTGAAACCATTTCAAATATTTAGAATTAATATGTATTGAAAAATGGATATTTTTGTCATCACCAGTGCTGGTTTGAGTCTGAACATGAGGAAAAATGCCAGTGAGTTTCACGCTCAGTTTGTACGTTGGGGTCGTGAAGATTTAATCACGTTTGTCTTTCTGGTTTCTTGGAAATCTTCGTCTTGATAAAACCAGGTGTGTGTCCTCAGATGGTCTGCAGTGGACCTGGTCCAGCAGCAGTTGGGTCAGTGGGTTGAGCTCTTGGCAGCTTCCCGTGAGTTCTCTGGGGTCCATGTTTCCACTGTCATAGACCCAGCAGTTTACTGGAACCCACAGGACAAACCCAGTGTGTACTGGGAGTGTGTGTCGGCCCTTACCTCCAGCTCAGCCGCCATGTGTGTGACCGTTTACTCTGGCACACCGGCAGCTGAGGAAATCCGGCTCGTTTCCATCGGGAGCGAGTTGAGACGAGTCCAAATGTTCCCCTTGATTAAAATATGTGGTCTGTGTAGGAGCCTGGACCCCCCCAGCAGCAGCTCTGAGCCAAGTGATGGAAATAACTCACATTGTTTAAAGCTCTGTGGGAAACCAGCTGGCTGCATCACTGAGTCACTGAGTTTAACTTTCACTCACACTCAACAACAAGCACACAAATGCACACAGAGCACTCTGATTTATTATTACCCTGTTCCCTCCAAGTTATACCCCCGCCCCCCTAAAACACACACTTTTCTCTGCTCTCGCCTCATTTGACCTGTTTCTGCTGAAGACGAAATTCCACCAACTGAGCCTCTGGCGGGAAACACACTGATGATATTTAAAGGTTTTTGCAAGTCAGCTTCTCTGAAGAGCCTGCAGTTTAGAGGAATGTCCAAAATTTTACGATGCGCTTTTTAGATCTTGATTGCTTTTAACTGCAGATTTAACCAGATGGAGTATTTTAGCCTTCAGAGGTCTAGCTCCTAAGTCAACAGACAACCGAGCTGAGTCATGGCTCCAGTTACCTCCCAGAGCTGTGTCCATGTGCAAACCACGGCCACAGCGTTGAAGAGAAGAACACCATCCTCCTCCTCATCCTGCTGCTGGAACCTGCTGGGAACTGCAAACTGCCCTCAGCCCCTTTGACGTGTGTGGCACACCAGCCCATCCAGCAACAGCATCTCACCCCCCAGCTCCAAATAAACAAAGCCCTGTCGTTTTCTGTGCCCTGCCCCCCACCGTCCTTCACCCTTAAACCAGCCTACATCCAGCCAACCACCCTCGGACCCCTTCCCAAAGGTGTGGAGAAGAAAGGAAGACCATTCCTCAACCAGGGAGGAAGGTCATGCAACACTAGGATGCAACATTCAAGCTGCTGATTCCTCCACACCTGCTCCTTCTACGGTGGAGTCTATGTCAGTTAACATCAGTGCCCTAACCAGTGCCTTAAAGAGTCACCCAGACCACCAGTTTGTTCATTTCCTCATACGAGGTCTGTGCGCTCAACACAGTCCCTGAACTCCTGGAAAAGGACGTCAAAGAAGCATTCATGATCGGTGTATGTCCCAGTCCAGCCCTCCCCACACATAAGATCAGTCTGATTAGCGTAGCTGTTGTCACACTCCTCCACCTGTTTGTCCATGCCAGTCCATGCTGGTCCACCGTGTCCGAGTCCCCACTGGTTCATAGCTTCATTTAGCTGCCAAGGTGTCAAGAAGAACTGCCTTCGTCTTATTATCAGTGGGTATGTGTGAAAGCACCTTTGACCTAATCAACAAGAAAAATATGACAAGTTTAAACAAACTAGTTGAGCTTGAACTCGTTCCTTGGATGTTTCTGTTTCTCAGGCTCCGTCTTTCTCTTTCTAGGCATCTTTTCTAGTTGAATAAAATCTCGTTATCTCGTTAAATTCTCCTGCAGGATCGCCTGTCTTTGAATGATGTGTTTTTCTTCTCCATTGCTTCCAGTGCAGGGTTTGTACGTGTAGAAACATGAACCCTGCAGGTTCTCCTGAGAGTCCCACTTTTAAATGTCTCCCATCCTCCCGTCTCTACAACAAACAAACTCACTAGAAAGCAGGAAAACTGCCTCTGAAATCAGCAGTTTTCTGAGGGAAGATCCAGAAATTCAGATTTGATTTGTTGATTTAGCCTATGATGTCTGGAGGTTGACAAGTATGCTGATCAATAATACTTATTGACAACTGAGCATGATTATTGTCTTGGCTTTTCATCTATGAATGTGTTCAGATTGTGAACCTTTTAAACAAAATGACCTGGACTCCTGCGGTGGGTAATGTCACATCAGGCCTTCTCATAAACTTCACTGGTATCAAATCTCACTCCAAACTAAACTGGAAAGTTGGCAGGCCAGTGTAAACACCTATCATAACACTGCTCATGCTAGCTGTTCTGTGGCTTCCAGCCTCTGTGCTAACGCTAGGCTAATCAGATTAAACTGATATCATCTTCTCCTGGAGAACACGCAGAACTACAGGATTTACCTAAATGTTCCTATGAACTGCAGCGAATCTCACAGAAAGTTGTGATTTATTGAAGAATTAACGAGACGTGACAGTTTAATGAAGTCAGCTGAGTTCTCTGAGGTTCGCTCAGTTCATCTGTAACAGAGTCACTTCATTTCTTCATGTGTTGGCGCAGAAACTTTGGCTGCGTGTCTTCTGCAGTTCTGTGAATGTAGACAACAGTCGAAGCTCATTTCTCCTCTGTGCTCTTATTGAGCTTTACGTCAGCTGCTGCTCATTAACACAGAAACTATACAGGCGAAGGGTCAAAGCATGCTGGGAGTTACAGCAGCTCACCTTCATCCTGACAGACAGGTGACCAGAAATGCATTTATTCTCATTTCTTTAGCATCACTCTGAGTGTTTTCTGCCTCAGAGCTCCTGGTCACTGTTTCAGAGGAATGTATTTTCCCCTTTAAGTCCTAATCTGGAAGGAAGAACAACTGTGAACAAAAGCAGGAACTCAGCTCGACTCAACTTTATTTATATGGCACCTTTCATACAAACGTGCAGCCCAAAGTGTTTCTCATAGCAAAACTGAAACAACACTGACAAATACGGAAAAGGAAAAAGAAATGAAAATTTTACAAGACTGACAATGACAATAATAAAAAAACAATAAAATGAAATAAACACCAGAGATAAAATCGAATGTGAAAACCAACGATTCAAATGATAAAATGATGAAGTGTCTGAGCCTCCTCTGCCTCAGTTTCGTGCTGCCCAATCACAAGAGGGAACTGATTAAATGCTTTTCTGCTGTCGTCAGTGGTTCCAAACCTGGAATGAAAATCAGATGTGGACCTTTGAGTAAGAAGAAGAAGAAGAAGAAGAAGAAGAAGAAGAAGACTTTTTATTCATTACTATTTGGTAGTTCAACCCTTAACATCACTTTAAAAAATTTTCATCCAACAAGTAACTAAAGCTGTTAAAGACAAATGTAGTGCAGTAAAAAGAACAGTATTGCCTCTGAAATGTAGGGAACTGGATGCATACAGTAGCTTAAAATGCAAATACTAAAGCACAAGTGCATGTAATTGTACTTAAGTCCAATACATGAGAAATGTTGGCAGCTTAGTTACTTTCCAGGCCTGAAAAACAGACAAAAAACACGACATGAACAGAAACTGTTCAAAAGGTTTTCGAGATTGTTGGACAGAATAAAATTAGATTTTCAGTTTCACGCCTGTCCAGCAGGGGGTGCTGTGCGGGCTGCCTTTGTGCTTATACTTCCTGATTTGCACTGGAGCAGCGTCACCATCACAGCCGTCTGAAGGGCGTCCATAGAGTTTCTGTACTGTACAGACGTGTTCTTTAGTTTTAGTTCGTTTGGTATTGTTCACATTTACTTTTGCTCTTGATGAGACCTTAATTATTAAATCATTTTCTGTTTCTTTCGGTTTTTTCCAGTCAGTCACGTAGTTTTGCGAAGAAAATAAACACAGGTTCCACCGAGATTTGAACTCGGATCGCTGGATTCAGAGTCCAGAGTGCTAACCATTACACCATGGAACCAGGTGACGAGGAGGCGTCGGTCTCAGGTTATAACACGGATTTATCTTCACTGTTTTAGTGTTTATGTTCCGATTCGAGTCTTTTAAAGGGTGTCATCAGCTCTCAATATCACTCACCTAATTCATGTAAACACGCACTCATCGGAAGCACTTAGACGAACTCATTTTGTTTTTGAAGTGCCCTGTTGAACGTCTGTCTGACGTCACATCCTCCCGGAGGTTCAGTTACAGAAGAAATGTTCAAGATTCAAGATTCAAGATTGCTTTTATTGTCACTGAGCATGGACCTGTCAATGAAATTTGCATTGCAACCCCCGTCTAGAAAGAAAAGATAATAAAATAAGATAAAATAAAATAAAATAAGATGAACTCACAAATAAGATAAAATGAACTCACAAATAAGATAAAATAAACTCACAGGACATAAAAAGTCAGCATTTAAAACGTATATATAATATATATAAAATGCAATAGTACTGTGTGTATACTTAAATGTTAAGTACACAGAAGGTGCAGGTGAAGGTGGTCAGAAAGAAGTGTCCTCACAGTCTCTCCTCCAATAGGTGGGAGTGACTGTGTGTGGCCATGTGGGGGGGAATGTGTGTTTGGCAGCGGGGGGGAGGGGGTGTGGGTGTGAGGCGGCGGGGGAAGGGGTGTGTGTGTGTGTGTGTGTGTGTGTGTGTGTGTGTGTAGATACACAGAAAACTTTGTAAACTTTTCGTTTAGGTTTAATTCGTAGTCAGTAATGTGGTGAAAACAGGTGGGCATCGATCGGTGGATAAGCTTTGTGATCCAGGTGTTGTCATGGACAGAAGAGACAGGACCGTGAAAGTCATGATGCACGTCGTCATGATGAGACAAACTGATGTCTGCCAAGACTCATTTTACTGCTGTAAAAGTTATTTTTCATCTTCAGTGTTTTCTTCATTTTGTCTCAACCTTTAAAGTCTGTGAATTTGAATTCAAGTTCTGTTGTCCAACAGTTTGTTGTCGGTGAAGATGAAGGTATTATTTGGCCTCGCATCCAAGAGCCTTCTTCAGCTCAGCAACTGTTAGCGAGTAGAACACAGACACAAGCTACCAAGACTTGAATTAGCACAGGCATTAAAGTTTTGACCTCAACTATTGGTGGATTCCTTGATTTTAGAGACACGTGCAGAACAACATGCAAGATATTTTTTCATGTTAGCCTCTTATTGCTCACTGTGTCAGCACAGACATCAATAGGCTATAACGTCACATTGTCAATAATAATTACAGTGTTTATAAGTAAACAGAGAAAGGAAGTCTTCAGAGTCTTTACGGTATCACAATATTCTGAGAGGAAGAAATATTTTTCTGGTTGTATTACTGGGAAAACAAACACGTCCTTAAAATGAAATAAAATGACAGACTCATAATGTTAAAAATAACAGTCTCTGCGCATAATGATGACCATCATTGTTAATCATTTTATATTATCAGCTTGTTTAGCTATTGCTTGGTCATTAATTAATTCACTAATTCATTAGTTTATTTTCTACGAGACGCCTGTTACCCATTTAGAAATCTGCATTTTGATTTTGAGATCATAATAATATTATTTCCAGCTATGAAAACACACTCTTTTATTGGCTGGCTGTGACGACTTAATTTCCCTGGTGTGGGATCAATAAAGTCTTTTCTTATAGGAGTGTCTGCAGGTGACAGTTCCGCCTCCCGCCACCAGGTGTCAGTGTAACACAGCAGATTGTGTGAGAGGAGCCTGTTTTCTCTCTTCTGTCTGTTCTGTTTTTTAATTTCTTTTTTTTTTTTTTTTTTATCAAACTTCAACATTTGACTCACAAAAGCCAAAATATGAATCAGTGATTCTGAAAACGAAATCTTAACATGAAATATGAGAGGAGCACATAATAATAATAGTAATAATAATAATAATAATTAGGAACATTTTCCCTCACCATAATCTCATAACTACTGAGAACAGAAATAAGCAACAGCAACACACGGGTTTTTCTGAATGTGGTCAAAGTTAATGTCAGTATTGATCGTTCATGTGAATATTGGATCGTATTTGATTTCTCTTCTTCACTTTATAAACACAGTACATATGTAAACTCTGTGGCTGTCGGACATTTAGACAGAGCACTGAACAAACAGCGTGACTATGAACATGTGCAGTGGTTAATGTTGAGGAGCAGAGTCACATGTTCACTCGTATCCATGTCCATCCATCGATCTGTCCAATGAAAGAAACCACCATGATGCAGGAAACCACAACCAGTACAACACCAGTGTGTGTTTGAGCTAAACTCAGCTAAAAACCTGCAGAAGAAGAATCCAGACAGACTTCCTGTATGTCTTAATTTAAACACAGAGAGCAGAGTAAAGTGCTGATATTAGATCAGTGTGTAACTGAAGCTGACGGTCCATCGGTGTGTTCAGAGGAGGAAGCTGCAGACGTTCATCACTTCGATCTGCCCGCAGTGACGCAAACAGGAGACGCTGTTCTGGGAACAGAAACGCTTTCACAGGCATCAGCTCAACAAACTGATGGTCAAACATGCATCAGCGTCTGTACAGCTGTGCACATCTGTTCCAAAAAGTGCATTTACTCCATTACTCTTGTCATGTAGTGCTTGTATTTTACAAGAGTACAACCCTTTTTGAGGTACTGGCAGACCGAGTATGTCGGTGGGACGTTCTGATCCTCAACAACGTCACCAAAATGTCTCTAGTGCAACAACATTAATGCAATGTTTGGAACTATTATCCCTTCTTACTTTCTTACCTCAGTTTGGCAGGTTGTCATTCTCTTAGTCGCTGCTGTTACCATTGTACTCATGAGTGACATTACTATCAGTGATCACGGTGATACTGAGGAAAACTTAAAAACAGGACCACGTTCTGGAGTTATAGGGCAATATTGACACTGTTAAATGTCAGTCACATTCAATCTGTGAACGTGTTTCATGTTTAGATTTGACTGACTGATGACTCAGAGAGGGAGTGTGGTTGTTGACACACACTGCAACAATTGAATGCAACACCCACAAACATCCATCCATGTAAATTTTAAAGTACCTGAATATCCTGGAGAAAGAATCTGCAGGGATGTTGGCAGCAGAGGACAGATGGTCATCTAGTGTTGCACCCAGCTTCCGCAGAGTTCTCAGTGGTGCTGGAGAGGCCGTGGATGGCAGATTGAAACCTGTCACCTGTCAGCCATGTCAAGGTTGAGCATCAAATGATGTGCAGACATCCAGTGAGAGATGTCAGAAAGACACAGAAATTCATGCTGCCACATGGGTTTTATTAAAGAAACTTTTCCAGCATGCAGCTGGTGTAGTGGACAGCAGCTCCAGTGCAGAGCAGGTCTAATGGACAGCAGGTCCAGCAGACAGCAGGTCCAGCAGGTCCAGCAGGCAGCAGGTATAATGGACAGCAGGTCCAGCAGCCAGCAGGTCCAGCAGGTCCAGCAGACAGCAGGTCCAGCAGGCAGCAGGTCCAGCAGGTCCAGCAGGCAGCAGGTATAATGGACAGCAGGTCCAGCAGACAGCAGGTCCAGCAGGTCCAGCAGCCAGCAGGTCCAGCAGGTCCAGCAGACAGCAGGTCCAGCAGGCAGCAGGTCCAGCAGGTCCAGCAGGCAGCAGGTATAATGGACAGCAGGTCCAGCAGACAGCAGGTCCAGCAGGTCCAGCAGCCAGCAGGTCCAGCAGCCAGCAGGTCCAGCAGGCAGCAGGTCCAGCAGGCAGCAGGTCTAACGGACAGCAGGTCCAGCAGCCAGCAGGTCCAGCAGGTCCAGCAGCCAGCAGGTCCAGCAGGTCCAGCAGACAGCAGGTCCAGCAGGCAGCAGGTCTAACGGACAGCAGGTCCAGCAGGCAGCAGGTCCAGCAGGTCCAGCAGGCAGCAGGTCCAGCAGCCAGCAGGTCCAGCAGGTCCAGCAGCCAGCAGGTCCAGCAGGCAGCAGGCTGTGTGATCAGCAGATGAAGGCCAATGTGCTGCAGCAGCAGGAACACGGTGTTGTCACCACAGTTGGCTGGTCACAGTAATCAGGATAAATGTCCTGATGGTGTTTCAGTGCTGCAGCGAGTCTCCACCTAAACTAGGGAACCTCTGAGCAGCAGCCTGAAAACTGAGACCATCAGCTGCTGCAGGAGGATATTCAGCTTATCTACCGTCACCTTCTCTGTATGCTTAAATCTGAACTCATCTGTGTGTTTTATATCAGCACTGAATCAGATTAGATGGTTTTGGTTTGGCAGTACTTGGTTCAGACGTCCTGTACACGAGCTGCTCAGCACAACGACACGATCTGTGTAAGTCCTAAAGCAGAGTGACAGTAGCACTATAACACAACACACTTTTTGTCTGCAGAGCATCATGGGTGAAGAGAACGAGGAGTGTTTTCATGATGTGCAGTTTGTGAAGTAATTCAGGGCCTTTAGTGAAACTGTAGTTTAATATTTGCTGTTTTTATGTCTGCAGATGATTTAAAGAAAACATGAAGCTCATTTTGGAGATTTCACGAATTCAAAAATGCATCAACAGAAAAGCGTCGTGTTTCCGTGCAGACACTTTCTGGGAGGTGAGATGAAAACTCTTATCAACTCTGTGCACTTTTTGCACTACTTCGTAGCATTGTCTTGTAGCACCTTTGTCCAGTTGGACCAGAAAGTTGCGTTAGGGCACTTATTCTTGTTGTTCTCTCACGTCTAGAACCTCGCTTGTGTTGTATGAAACTCTCATATGTTCGTCGCTTTGGATAAAAGCGTCTGCCAAATGACAAATTGTAATTGTCTTTTGGATCTGATGGTTTTCAGCTGCAGAATGAGGAGCACTTTGTCTCTCAGCACAGGACTGTGATGATACAGGACACATTGTATGACCTGAGCCTGAGTCAGATTTCTTTGATAAGAAGCTTCATGAAGCATCAAGCAACAGAAAATCTTTTATTTGATTTTAGCCACATAGCCTTTTCTCTTGAATTAGTGAGAGCTGTACCACCAGGTTTGTTGGCAGCAGGAAAAGTTTTATCAAAGCCAAAGTTTACAGGTGAGATGACAGAGAGCCCTTCCATCAACTGAACTACAGTTTACTATGATTGTCATTATGCACCAGAACGTTTCGCGATACCAGATGTACAAATTAACCACAGCTAGAAGCAATTTACAACATGCACTTCATGAAGAAAGATTGCATAGCTCTTCACTGTTTTGCCCTTTAAAACTGTGCTTTATCAAAAGAACCCAGTCAGTGGATCTGGCCTTTCTGCAAAGCACTGAAGTCAGAAAAGCCCTGTTCTGTTTCCTCCAGTGTCTCCAAATGTGTCTCAGAAGAGCAAAAGAGTCCAGAGGAGACATCCGAGCTGCTGCAGAGATGCTCTCTTGGTATAAAAATAGCCCCATCTTGGTTTATGACTCCTCATCTGCCTCCAAACGGTTTAGAAGTAATTAAAGAGAAACATTTCATGCAGTAACAACTTTGTCTCTGAAATGTCCCCGCTGTCTGTAAGATGCTAAATTGGCAAGAAAATGCCTGTGCTTCTGTGAGTCCAGACCAGAGTCCGTGTCAGGTCTCGGGATCTGCCGGGGAGGAAGGCTCTCCACCAGCGATAGAAAGGACAGGCACTGAGTCGAGGTGGGTCTGAGGTTCAGGTGGAGGTGGACTCTGAGGGTGAAGACCAGTTGGATTGGGAACAGGATCAAAGTGAGACGTCTGTCCTCTGCCGGATCTCAGCAGAGTCTCATATTCGTATGTGGAAGTTACTGCAGATGAGAACAAAAAAAACATGATGAGTTCAACTTCAAGACTGACGATTCACATTGTCTCAGTACAGATGTACTTCAGGCCTGAGAGAGAATCCACTGATCACTGTAACTCAATGAAATTGACCGACTTTGCAGCAAAGTTTTGGCATTTTAAGTGCTGTTGTGATGGGAAATATCCAGCGTTTGAATGGTGTTGGTTCGGCCAATCCAATAGATTTACAGGTCAACTTAACACCACCGGAAAGTCTCGTTTTTGCTGACCTTGAGTGTTCTCACATTGCTGCAGAGATGTCAAAGTGTACTGAAGTGTGTGTCGGTCCACTCTGACAAAACTCTTGGGTGTGATTACAGCTGCAACCACATCCATCAGTGATGCTGCTGTGATCAGTGGAGGGACTGACACTTTACACCAGAGAAACATTTATTTACTTTGGAACATGAAAACTTTATTTCTACTGTCAGTAGAAGTAACTTGATTGTGGAGCTCTGCGTCTGATAAACCTTCCACCTCTGTATCTCAAACTGGACTCCTGGTACCTGAAACAACAAGGCTGTTGATGGTCTGAATGATGAGACATTCATTCAAACATTCCCATTCACCCGTTCACCTTTAACTCTGCAGGTCCTCCTCCATCCTAACCACTCATAAGATGTCTGTCAAGCTCCTCAGTCATCCAGGTCCTGGCTATTCAGGAGGGTTGAATCGATGGGAACTGGGTTGAACTTGAAAAAGTTTCTCCTCTCATTCAAGAGGCTTCTTCAGTTCTGACTGGTGTGGAATCTGAGGTATTCAGCTTCTGTGGAGTCATGGGTTCATTATCCTTGATGCCACTTGGGTCGTTAGTGCTCCTGGCTGTGTAACAGCAGGCGAACGGTTGTTAAAGGGACCTATTGTAGGTGGGGGATAAGTGGTGTCGTAGACCTCCTCCTCTATTGAGGGATGGTTTCTCTTTATTGTCATCTTTATCTTTACACAAAGAGCCTCCTTCACTCCTCTTGCAAACATCTGTTCTCCTGAGTGCCCCTTATCTTTCAGGTGCAGGTGAGCTGCTGAGTCTTGACCTGAGGAGTTGGAGTACCTGTGTTGAGCCGCATGTTTGCTTAATGGTGGTTTAGTTTCCTGATGTAGAAGTCAGAGCATTCATCACTTATCCTCCACCTACAATGGCGTCCTTTATCTGAGGGTTATCCTTTATCTGAGCTTTAACAAAGAACAACAAAGATTCTCAGTTGGCCTTACGTGACAACTCCAACTACTGTTGTTCATACCTGGTCTCAGGTAATTCCAACCACTCTTAAGACTGCCGTTACACAGCCAGGACCTGCAATGATCCAAGTGGTATCAAAGACCTCGATAATGACCCCACAGACATTAAATACCAGGGAAACCCCATCAGGCAGTTAGAGCTGAAGAAGCCCCTTTGATGAGAAATCGTTCTTGAGTCCCACTACCCTTGATTCAGCCCTCCTTGGATAACCACTCGTACTTGACCTTCATGGAAAACATCATTGGGTCAAGGAAAGATACAGGATATAAACAATGGGCAAGAAGAAGCACCTGCATCATCAGTTTCTCTCGTCCTGGAGTGAGGATCAGGTGTGATTTTGGTATTTTTGTCGGTAAAGTTTGTGAATAAATTAGGCTTTAAAGAAACAACTGACGTCACGTTTCTGTCTCTTGTGTTTGTCAAAACTGACAAAGTTCCTAGAAATGCTGAGAGATAATAAGAGATAATCAAAAACAGCCATCATACCTCAGGAAGTCAGGAGCTTTTGAGATCATGTTCTCGAAGTCAGCGAAGGAGAGCTTGTTGTCTC
This sequence comes from Chaetodon auriga, assembly GCF_051107435.1. Lineage (NCBI taxonomy): Eukaryota > Metazoa > Chordata > Actinopteri > Chaetodontiformes > Chaetodontidae > Chaetodon > Chaetodon auriga. The sequence continues at coordinate 33,194,917 of NC_135074.1, read as the reverse complement.
CGTCGAGGTCAGCCTCCTCGATGGCTTTATCACATACCAGAGTGACCTCTTCTGGTGTCAGCTCTCCTTTGGTCAGTTTGTTCAGAGTCTTCTCCAGGTCCTCTTTACAGATGAAGTTGTCCCTGTTATAGTCTGGACCACAACCAGCAGATTACACTCAGAAAAATCTGCTGATGAACATTTCATTAATGGTCACATTACGTGCTTTTGACATATAACAACAAGAAAAGCTGAACCTCTGGGACACAGTTTAAATCCACAACTTGATTTAAAATTCTAGTGAAGATCCCAAAATTTGAACAAATGTCTTCACACTAGAGCTAATAGAAAGTATAGCATCGTAATGCCAAGATAAGATAATGTGCCGCCAAGTGTTTGCTCATGAGGGAACTGTTGGGTCTCTGTAGGTAAAGACTTTGGTCTGGTCCAGCTCTGTAAGGAAAGTGTCCTGAGACAACTTCTGTTGTGATTTGGTGCTATACAAATAAAACTGAATTGAACTGAATTGAATTGAATTGAATTGACAATTTTTTGAGGTTTCGCATTAATATAAATCCCTTTCTAATTAAATAAAGAAGTTTTTGTTGGCACTGTGGGGGGGGGGGGGGGGGGGCAACTTTAGCAACACCTCCCAATATTCAGCAGCCCAGTTCAACACTGCAGTAACCTCAATAATGCAGTTAACATGCAGTTAACACCTCAGACAGCACAGAGCTGCTATGCTGTGGACATTAGGTTTGCCAGGTGTACCTAACAAAGTGGCCACTGTGTGTATGTTTTTGTTTGTTTGTTTTACTATTACAGTTGCTTCATTACATACAATCATTTGCTGTGACCGTCATAAACAGTCCCGTCCTGCATCTTTGCCGTCCGTAGCTTTACTGTTGAAGGGACGTTCGTTTACGGTCAATGTCCGTTAACCAGCAGTTCTGAGTGTCCTCCTGGTGTCTAACTTCCATCCTCATGATTTCCACCTCAGCAAACATCTTACCATATATCTTGAAGGCGTATATGGTCTTGAGCTCTCTTGGTGAAGTTTCACAGAGAGCAGAAAACATGTCGACAAAGTCATTGAAGCTGAGGTTCCCCTGTCCGTCCTCCGAGAACGTCTCCACGATTCTGTCTCTGAACGGGTTCTCCTGTCATGACAAGCACACACAGAACAGCGCTTACGACAACATGCTAACAGTCGTCCACCACAGCTGACCTGAGCTGCTCTCTGTTGTCTCAGTGCGCGACCTTTTACTGAACATTCAGAGTTCAGTAACCATCAGCTCTGTTGAGACGACTTGATCAGGGACACATTCTGCCGGCCTGTTCGCTTTACTACACAAATGTTTCCTGTACGAACCAACATTAAATCACATCTCCCTGCGTTGTCATGGTGACACGTAGTGAGTGCTGATTGGTCTGCCTCAAGCTCCGCTGTAAATCCTCCCAGCGCTCTCTGTCTGGACATCGTGATGTTAATTATCGTCTGGAGGTCAGTGCTGTGAAGTCACAGCTCCACACTGAGCGTGTGTGCCGGGACCTGATGGAGCAGCAGGGAACACATCCTGCTTCATCATTGGCTGAAGAAGGTCCAAACGTCAAGATGAAACAACAGTGCAGCAGCAGAAACATCCGTTAGACGCATTTTAACGACATGGTTCACACGTTCGTGAACTGAAAACCTCTGATGTTTCATCCAGCACAACCAGAATGACAAGTCTTCTATCTCTGAGCTCATAACAACAAGGTTGGAGGTTCAAACCCCATGTCAGTCTCTCTGAGTGGAGTCTGTACGTTCTCCTTGTTCCGACACAGGAAGATGCTTCTGCCAGATCCTCCAAGAACTGCTTCTGTGCTGACGAGTCTGGACATGTCGAAGGTAGGGGACAGATTTCTCCACGTCACATTTTATTAAACAACATGTTGTACATGAGTGTGGAAGTACCTTAAACATGTCGTCTTTCCCATGGCCAGCAGGGGGCAATGCCACCAAGAAGTCCACCTGTATGGAAGCTCATGAGAAAATGATCCTGTTTCTCTCTTGATTTATTAGCTTAGTAAAGGGTTTGTAACGAGTTTCTGGTCTCAATCCCTCGTCTTCTTCAGTGCAGCATGATGCTCATTTAGTAAATTATGGCCCCATTTAATATGAAATAGACCATAAAGCAGGCTATGCTTTAGGGCGTGGATGCCTTGTGATTGACAAGTCAGTACCACGGCGTGTCCTCAGGTTCTCAATCAGATCCAATCCGGATTGAGACGTAGAAGTGCGTAACCATGGCAGCTCCACCTTCTCCTTCAAATGTAGTCACTTTTTGCTCCAAAAACCACGATGGCAATGACCGTGAAGCCAAACTCAAAGCCGTAGTCCACAAACCAGTAGGTGATGTATGGTGGCACCATCCACTATTTATTATAGCGAGTATGGTTTTTAACTTCTATCAAATGTTGTTTAATGAGCTGTCGCTGACTAGCTAACAAAACTAACAAAACATAGAATCTGAATGTCTCCCATCAGGACACAGGCAGTGATTCACAGAGCAGACATGTTCATATGTGCTGGAGCAGAAACAAAACATGTTCAAACTTCACCTGACTCCGCCTCTTCCTATTACCTTAATCTGTCAATCAATCAATGAGTCCATACATGAGCATCGCTGCCACTGGCCCTGCCTACCAATGTGGTTACAATCCAAATAACAAAAGGATCACAAATCCGTGTCCAGACACAGAGCACAGGTTGACACCAGGTGGACACGAGGACTAATTGTCGGCCTATACCTTCAATTCAGGCATGGTGACGATGAGGGTCAGAGGAACCTTGATGTCGGGATTGTTGGTGTAGTCCAGCGGCACTAAATGTGGAGCCAGCTCGCGGTATCTGCCATGTAACCTGCATCACAGCACAGGACAGGAAACACAACATTACAGCTGCTGTGTTTAGTCAGTGCAGCTCCATCATGGAGGTCTCAGCCTGTCCAGCACTGTGCTCCAAGCTGACACCGATGACAGTGATGAAATGTGCTTCACACATTCATGTTCCCTCAGGATGAACTGTAATAACTGCAGCGATCCTCTGACGTTTCATCTAGCGCCATCGTCAGGTCAACATTTGAAAGCTCAACTCTTTCCACTCAGCCGTTAGCAAACAGCAGTGATGTAGTTCAGAGCGTCGACACAGGAAGTCCAACGATCACTGAAGACATTACAGTTCATCCAGAGGGAACACAAACGTCTGAAGAAGAGTCCATCACAATCATCCAACAGCTGCTCAGAGGCTTCACTGACTGACACACTGAGACAGACAGACTGACAGAGAGACAGGCTGAGAGACAGAGAGACTGGCTGAGAGACAGGCTGAGAGACAGACAGACAGGCTGAGAGACAGGCTGAGAGACAGACAGACAGGCTGAGAGACAGGGAAACAGGCAGACAGAGAGACAGGCTGAGAGACAGACAAACAGGCTGAGAGACAGGCTGAGAGACAGACAAACAGGCTGAGAGACAGGGAAACAGGCAGACAGAGAGACAGGCAGACAGGCTAAGAGACAGGCTGAGAGACAGAGAGACGGACTGAGAGACAGGCAGACAGGCTGAGAGACAGGGAAACAGGCAGACAGAGAGTCAGGCTGAGAGACAGACAGACAGGCTGAGAGACAGGCTGAGAGACAGACAGACAGGCTGAGAGACAGGGAAACAGGCAGACAGAGAGACAGGCTGAGAGACAGACAAACAGGCTGAGAGACAGGCTGAGAGACAGACAGACAGGCTGAGAGACAGAGAGACGGACTGAGAGACAGGCTGAGAGACAGACAGACAGGCTGAGAGACAGAGAGACGGACTGAGAGACAGGCAGACAGGCTGAGAGACAGGGAAACAGGCAGACAGAGAGACAGGCTGAGAGACAGACAGACAGGCTGAGAGACAGGCTGAGAGACAGACAGACAGGCTGAGAGACAGGGAAACAGGCAGACAGAGAGACAGGCAGACAGGCTAAGAGACAGGGAAACAGGCAGACAGAGAGACAGGCTGAGAGACAGACAGACAGGCTGAGAGACAGGCTGAGAGACAGACAGACAGGCTGAGAGACAGAGAGACGGACTGAGAGACAGGCAGACAGGCTGAGAGACAGGGAAACAGGCAGACAGAGAGACAGGCTGAGAGACAGACAGACAGGCTGAGAGACAGACAGACAGGCTGAGAGACAGGCTGAGAGACAGACAGACAGACAGGCTGAGAGACAGGGAAACAGGCAGACAGAGAGACAGGCTGAGAGACAGACAGACAGGCTGAGAGACAGGCTGAGAGACAGACAGACAGGCTGAGAGACAGGGAAACAGGCAGACAGAGAGACAGGCTAAGAGACAGGCTGAGAGACAGAGAGACGGACTGAGAGACAGGCAGACAGGCTGAGAGACAGGGAAACAGGCAGACAGAGAGACAGGCTGAGAGACAGACAGACAGGCTGAGAGACAGGCTGAGAGACAGACAGACAGGCTGAGAGACAGGGAAACAGGCAGACAGAGAGACAGGCTGAGAGACAGACAGACAGGCTGAGAGACAGGGAAACAGGCAGACAGAGAGACAGGCTAAGAGACAGGCTGAGAGACAGAGAGACGGACTGAGAGACAGGCAGACAGGCTGAGAGACAGGGAAACAGGCAGACAGAGAGACAGGCTGAGAGACAGACAAACAGGCTGAGAAACAGGCTGAGAGACAGACAGACAGGCTGAGAGACAGGGAAACAGGCAGACAGAGAGACAGGCTGAGAGACAGACAAACAGGCTAAGAGACAGACAGACAGGCTGAGAGACAGGGAAACAGGCAGACAGAGAGACAGGCAGACAGGCTAAGAGACAGGCTGAGAGACAGAGAGACGGACTGAGAGACAGGCTGACAGGCTGAGAGACAGACAGACAGGCTGAGAGACAGGGAAACGGACAGACAGAGAGACAGGCTGAGAGACAGGCAGACTGGCTGAGAGACAGACAGACAGGCTGAGAGACTGGGAAACGGACAGACAGAGAGACAGGCTGAGAGACAGACAGGCAGACAGGTTGGGAAACAGACAGGCTGAGAGACAGAGAGACAGGGTGAGAGACATACAGACAGACTGACAGACAAACAGAGACAGACATGGCAGAGAGCCACCTTGGACGGTCCTGGTTTGTGGTTCAGTGTTTTGTCCGAGGACACTCTGTCCACCGGCCAACCCTGAACCTCCCCCCAGCTTTAAAGTCCAACATGTTCACAGTGAGGGGACTCTGTGGACATCACAGCGTCCACACGTGCAGCGAACATCAACCATCTGACCTGCAGACATCGGGACGAAGCCGTTTGAAGACGTGAACTCACCGCAGAACTTCTTTCCTGGTGAAGAAGGTGCAGTCCTGCAAACAGACAGAGTGAGAGTGAGACAGGGCTGCTGGTCCTCAGGGAGGATCTGCTTTCACAGCATCGCTCAGCCGGACAGCAGCAGCAGCAGCAGCAGCAGCAGCATCACATGCAGCAGGATGCAGGGGAGGCTGGAGCTCAGCCAATCAGCAGCAGGAGACACATCCTGCCCCGTGCCTTCATTCTATTGTCTCCTCTAGTCTCCTCTGCCGAGCTGCAGACAAACACCTGAATTAATCCGATGGATCTCCAGAGGACATCCATCTTCATCATGCCTGAGAAAAACTGATCTCTGCTCTAATGAACGTCATTTAGGCCGCACACGGTGCAGTTCGTCACCTGATACGCCTCCAGCTGCTCATCGGTGAAGGTTGTCTGCTTGTTGCCCATCCTGCTCGGCTGATTCTCCCATCACAGAGCTGCATCACACTGCGAGTCACCGCTGATCTGAGATCTGCTCACATTCACTCAGGACGACATGTACGCCCGATCCGGGTTTAATCCCGGTCTGTCCTGGTCGCAGAGCTCTCAGCTGTCGTTTCAGCGCAGAGGAAAAGGTGATTTTTACGCCTCAGCGGCGAGGAGAGGAGGCGGCGCGGGGAGCAGCGTGCTGCCTTCAGGTGCTACTCGTACAGCTTGCTTTCACAAGAGGGGAAAGAGTCAAATGTCCAGATCGGACATGATTATATTTGAGTGTGTGCGTCCATCTGTGTTCAAACACAACGAATGAGTAAGACGTCATGAAAACTTAAATAAACAGAATTCAATATTTCACAGTTCAAACTAATTCAAATAATTATGACTCTCTTAACTGATATAATTCCTAAATGTTTTGACAATAACTTCAAAGTACTTTTTCTTGTTTTAAGCTGAGACTTCTGTGTTATAATCTTACTTTTCAGGAAGTCAATAAGCCCCACCCTTCACATTTTATCTCCGTCTGCCGTCAATCATTTAGATCTGAGGTTAAAAACACTTTGAATCTGTTTTTCTGTCAGCATGTTCACGGAGGTGAAGATTCAGATTTTTCTGTCAGCTCCTGAAGGCAGCACGGATATGACGATGCTGCAGAGCGCGCGCACACACATTATATGCGGTGATGATGGGCAACAACCAAGAAACAGAACTACTGTTGTTGTTGTTGTTGTTGTTGTTGTTTACGTGTACTTTCTGCGCTGCATCTGCATCTCATCTTTGTTCACGACGACTCGTCTTTATTTATTTATTTATTTATTTATTTTAATCTACTTTTTTGGTTGGTAACAGCTGCTGACTATAAAATACGTCGTCCAGTCAGAGAGGATTCAGAAATGTTTTCTCCTCTGACAGAAGACAGAAGATTTTCTTCAAATCTGGCAACCCTGATTGTCGGCACTGGCATCGCTCAGTCGCTGATGATGTCACCCACATCCTCTCTTAATAGCTTGTTTGCATTTGACGTCACCTCACTCTTTGGTTGTGGTCCGAGCTGCACATGGAGGGCAGGAAGTGATTTTCAAGGAACCACGAGGAGCTTTTATTGAGTACCTAAAGTTGTTGTTCATAAGAAGAAATGGTAAAAGACAAAGAAATTTACCAAAAATGCTGAAAGAATGTGTTGTTAACCGTCTGCGATCGGGAGGAGCCGAGTCGGGTAATGGTGGAAATGGTGTAACATTAGCTGTTAGCTTGTTTTAAATCTATGGTGATTTATGGTGATTTAAAGTAACAGCTGCAAGCAGCACGGCCAACAGAGACGACCCATGTCTTTAGTGGCGTTTCACCGGACAATTGCAAGCGGTTAACCTAGCCAACAACCAGAACGTAAACGTCAACATTCAGCACCGAGGCGCTGAACATTTGTTGCTCTTTGGACTATAAAAGCTACGCACCCTTGAAAAAAAATGACAGTCAACCCAGAGGACTTTGGTACTGAGGTTGTGGACCCAACCATTCCTCCATCTCGTCCATTGTGGTTTTCACTCCCCCTAACCCTTCCAAATTTAATGTCACGTCACTACAAACAACCTATTTAATTCTGGAGGAAAGATTG
>NC_135074.1:33142500-33182500 GCF_051107435.1 Chaetodon auriga | reverse complement strand
CTCTACGTGTCTGCCTGCCTGTCTCTCTACCTGTCTGTGTGTCCCTGCAGATGCAGACAGTCACTCTGATTCCTGGCGATGGGATTGGACCAGAGATCTCAGCTGCTGTCATGAAGATCTTTGAAGCTGCTAAGGTGAGTGTGAGCAGGCGGAGCACATTGAAAAACGTGGCTGTGCCTTTAAACCTGTGATTTTTTTTTTTCCACCTGCAGGCTCCCATCAGGTGGGAGGAGAGGAACGTGACGGCGATAAAGGGACCGGGCGGCAGATGGATGATCCCTCCTGATGCCAAAGACTCGATGGACAAGAGCAAGATCGGACTGAAAGGTCTGCTGATGTGTGTAAACCTGAGCTGCGCTGCACAGTTTTCTTTAAGGTGGCACTCCAGCCTGAACGTTCTCTCCTCCAGGACCCCTGAAGACCCCCATTGCTGCCGGTCACCCCTCCATGAACCTGCTGCTGAGGAAGACCTTTGACCTTTACGCTAACGTCCGACCCTGCGTCTCCATCGAGGGCTACAAGACTCCGTACACTGACGTCAATCTGGTCACCATCCGGGAGAACACAGAGGGCGAGTACAGCGGCATCGAACACGTGGTGAGTGGACGGGACGGCGTACGAGGCGACACGTCTGAACTCATTCAGGCTTTCTGCTGTTAGTCAGCAGCTTCTCGACAAAAGGACCAATGACTGTTCATCGGTCTGATTGTCAACAGCATCTCTGGTGGTCATCGTCTGTGCACTTCAGGATTGATGTCGACGGTCGGACATGTTTCAGCTCCTCAATGAACACAGCTAGCTGTGCTAATGCTAATGCTAATGCAGGTGATCTCACCTGTGTGAGCTGAAGTGATGACGGTGTACCTGCCCTCCTCACCTGTGTTCCTGTAGGTCAGCTAGCTGCTACAGACAGGACGCTCTGCTCCTGCTCGTCTTCAGGGTAAGAAGGAGGAAGCAGTTCAGTCGTACACTGAAACCCTGACGCTTCCTGAACCTCTCACCTGTCCACCTGTTGAGTCCTGATGTGGATCAGTCTGTGTTCACACTGTCAGCTCAGATCTGGATCAAAACAAGACAGACATCAGCTTCATCTCTCCATCCAGAGATGGACAACATCTTTAGCATAGCTTAGCACAAAGACTGCAAGCAGAGGGAAAGTGTTAGCTTAGCTTAGCATCCAAACGAAATCCAGAGTCTGTCTGATTCTCATTTAATAAATGAACTAAATCATGACCAAATGGATCTTTCAGCTGGCAGTAGACATTCATGTGTGATGTCACTTCCTGTCAGTGGTTCTCCACTCCCATTGATGAACTTCAGTCCATTTTCCTTCCCATTGTTGTTTGTGTGTTTCCCATCCCTCCACTGTCTGTCCCCTCACCTTAGTCACACCTGTGATGCAGCCTTCAGTGTCGTGCATGAACGCAGGAAACGCGCTCATTGACTGCGTCTCTTGCTGTCATGTCTCTTATCATGATCCACTTAGGGATAAGACTCGTAGTGGGACGTGGACGTGGACGTCACTTCAGTGGTTTTCATGGAGAAGAGTCAGAGTCCAGATCATGTTTGTTTAAAGAGCCTGAAGGAATGAGAGGCCTCTGCTGCACCTTCAGGCAGGTGACGCCTCCACCTGGATGGAAGCAGATTAAACTCAGGGTGTCATGTGATCATCCGGGATCTATCTGGTGTGATCATCTGGGATCTCGTGGTCTTTCTGCTCTGAAGCTCCTGTCTGGTCTTGTTGTTGCAGATCGTCGACGGCGTCGTTCAGAGCATCAAACTGATCACTGAGAACGCCAGCAGACGCATCGCTGAGTACGCCTTCGAATATGCCAGAAACAACCAAAGAAGCAGCGTGACGGCCGTCCACAAGGCCAACATCATGTGAGTCCAGCAGGTTCAGAGACTTCCCTCTAAGGTCCTGCTCACAGCACAGTATTAATACACCACTGCAGTTTTTCTTGAATATCACAATTAGGGCTGGGCGATATGACTGAAAACTGTGTCACGATATAAGTGTTTTATATCTATATATATATATCTATATCTTATATATATCTTATATCTATCTATATATATAGTAAGGACCAGGAGAAAAAAAAACATTTTTATTTTAAATTTAACCTTCCTCTGATTATAATCCCCTCAGCTATCAAGGCAGAAAGGAAAGGAAATGTCAACACGACCATGGAAAACACTCACATAATAAATGTCAATAAAAGTGTAAAAATGTAAACAGAGAGAAACCTGACAACTTTTTTTCTGCAGGTTTAGTGGCAGGAAGTTCACGAGCTGATTCACCTTCTGGTGAATAAAATAATTTCAAATATGTGCAGTAAACAGCAGAAACTGAGGTAGACCTGACATCTGTAACATACAAAAAAACAAACATGACAGACAGTAACACTGATTGAGCTATAAAACCAGCCTAGACATCCGAGTAACTTTAGTAACTCTTAACATACGTGAACTATTCAATTATATTTTAATTGCAAGTGTGCTTAAAAAAAAAAAAAAAAAACGTGTAAGAGATTTGAAGCTGTCTTCTCCACAGTGCTCAGCGGAGCACGTCTTTATCTATGTGATACCACTGCCTCCGTTACGTCTTTGTGCCTTTTAGATGATTTGTCATAAGGCGCTGAAGCAGAGCACCTCTGCATGGCGGTCTGCTGCTTGTGCGGCGGTGCTGCGGTAGCAGATGTTGTTGGACGGTGGTGAATACGCTGCGCTCTGAAGGGTGAGCGCGGCGAAGGTGGTTAAACAGTTTGTGGTATTAACTGGTCTTGGTGGGGACGACGGTCTTGCATACGTTACAGCAGAGTCCTGCACGGGTCCAATTTTCGAAACCCGTGCCCGCCCCGCCCGTCAATCATCAGACCCGTGAACCGACCCGTTACCCGTGATTACATCAAATTATGATTACATGCACTAAATAGCCTACAACAGACGGTCTCTCACTTAAAAAAAAAGCTTTATTTTTTCAAGCCTGTTTTAACACAAGATGGCAGCGGCCTTCATTAACGCTCTCAGCGAAGTCTTACAGTAGTAGACTGACTAGTCACACACAGACGCACCACTATTTCATATTCACCGCTTGCTAACTTAGCTCGTATCTCCTTCTCCTCCATGCTGTTTTTGTTGTTATTTCCGCGCGCGCACGCGCTGCTGCCGGGGTGTGTTTATGTACTGGAGGTCAGAGTGCGTGCTGCGTGCTGCGTGCTGCGTGCTGCGCGGTGCGCAGCGTCTTCGCTGCGTCATGCTGCTTGAAACTAGTGATTTTCATGACACAATAAAATGTTACCCGCCCGCTTTTGGTTCCGTTCCGCCCGTACCCGTAAAATTATAAATGCATATTTTCCACCCGTTTGTACCCGTCAATTGCGGGTACCCGTCGGATATCCGCAGGTACCCGGCCCGTTGCAGGACTCTACGTTACAGTCCCTGTTTTATCGTCAATTTCTTCGCTCGCTGCAGCGCTCACTTTCTATTTCTCATCTCGCTCCTCGCGAAGAATCAAACACGAGACAACGCGATGGGGCAACCGAACGTGATACTGTTACATGATTGGCTGTTAGCGTGTCACTCCCAGTTATCAGTGATCACTCCCTACATTGCTTGGTTACCAGAGAGCGAGTGCCTTTGTTCATGCAACCAACCTCGCTTCGCAACTTCTGGTTTCTTCCGATGAAGAAAAAAAATTATCGAATGTTCTATCGAACGCATTTTTTATTGATATTGATTACGTGTCTATCGCGACACATATCGTTATCGTTTTATCGCCCAGCCCTAATCACAACTGGTTTTAAACTTCTTGACAGCTTATTTTATATTTTCATCCAAATGTTTTTTTAAATGTCTTTTTAAATTCAAAGGATTTTTATTGATCATCAGAACATTGAGCTTCTACCAGGATTGAGTGAAAACACTGAGGTGCGTCACACCTGAATGAACGCCTCGTTATTGTAGGTCGATGTACGATAACATGAACGTGTCCACAGACCAGCAGAGACAGTGTGTGTGTCTGTAGTTTAGACTGAAGGATGTGGAAATGTTTGTCGGACAGGAAGTCGCTCCGATGCGTTCAGGGTCCGTCTTTTAGAAAATGTTCAGACGCATTCATCACTCAGCTTTTGACGTGAGAAGTGGTAGAATGAAAGAAGAGTGAAGAATGAAAAGACAGCTGAGAAGAAGTTCAAACCCTGCCCACTTTTGCACCTGCATGCAGCTGACCAATCACAGACAGAGGAGCGTGTCATTGGTCATTACACAGACCTGTCAGGAAGGTGTGTCCTGTAATGTCTCAGTCACAGGTAACGGTGCAGCAAGGGGCGCTGTGTCATGAACTCTGTCTGTGCAGGCGAATGTCAGATGGTCTGTTTCTGAGGAAATGTCGCGAGGTGGCCGAAAACTTCAAAGACATCAAGTTCACCGAGATGTACCTGGACACGGTTTGCCTCAACGTAAGTCCATCAGCTGATTCACACACATCAATTGTTCTGACCCTGAACACAACAAGAGAGTCCAGCCAGAGTCCAGCCAGACTTAACTAAAGTGAACCAGGCTCACCAGACTCAAACAGACTGAACCGGACTCAAAGATCCAGACTGATCCAGACAGTCTACAGTTGATCTCATGTTAAATCAGTTTCATTGAGCATTCAGTGTTTTCTCTTGGGATCGTTGTAAGAATTGACCCTTTTTTTGTTCTGACGTGTCCTGATGGTGTGGACTTTCAGATGGTTCAGGATCCCACCCAGTTTGACGTACTGGTCATGCCCAACCTGTACGGAGACATTCTCAGGTCAGTTTGTTGTCAGTGAACAGCATTTGTCTTTGTCTTCATTGGTGCTGTGAGGACTCAGCGTTCTGTTTTGTCTTCCAGTGATCTGTGCGCCGGTCTGATCGGAGGACTCGGAGTCACCCCCAGCGGGAACATCGGCGCCAACGGAGTCGCCATATTCGAATCGGTTAGTTTGATTCTGTGTTTGAGTTATTTCGTCAAAGAAAAGGTCACACCGTTGAACTTCTCACTTTAGAGGGTTCAGTGCCATCGATTGATCATCGATTGATCAAACTTTGACTGAGTGTTAAACTGGTTTCAAACAAACATCAAAGGCACAGAGTTGGACGTCAGTCTTGGAGATCATGCGTCTGACAAACGTGACGTCAGTTTGAGGTTGCAGGGAGCTGATCGGTCCATTACCGTTGTCACTCTACATGCTGCCACTGGGTGGCGTCATTACAGAGCACAAAGCGTGTTTCTATGCAGACGACACACGACTGAACGTCTGCGCTGAAGCAGATGATGCTGCAGCTGCAGACTCCATCACTGACCGTCTGTTCATCAATAAATCAATGGATGACAAAGAATTTCTTCAAGTGAAATGATACAAACTGAAATCTTTCTAGTCTGTCTGAAACAAAGAGAGAAATGCTGTTTGATAATCTGTGAGATGAACTCTCTGGAACGTGTGTTTGCTCCACCTGCAGGTTCACGGCACCGCCCCCGACATTGCCGGCATGGACATGGCGAATCCCACCGCCCTGCTGCTCAGTGCTGTCATGATGTTGCGCCACATGGGTCTCCATGACTACGGCAACAAGATCCAGACGGCCTGTTTCGACACCATCAGAGACAAGAAGGTGAGACTCTGAAGCAGGTGACACAGGTGACGCTGGTGACACAGGTGATGCTCCTTTGTGCTCCAGCAAGTTGGAATGGTTGATTTGTTCCGCTGACCTCAGACCAGCCCGGTTTTCACACTGAAGAAGCTAAACACAGCGAGAGAAGAGACAAAGAGACAAGAAAAAGTCTGTCGTCCACATGAAAAGAGACAAGAAACAATAATGAATTCAGAAATAATGAATCCTGATTCTCACTGACAACATTCAGCCTTTCACACTGCTTCACTTTAACTGTTTGACCGTTTGCTGCTAGTTTCTGTTAGTTTCTGTTAGCCTCTGTTAACCTCTGTTAGCTTATGTTGTCCTCTGTCAGCTTCTGTTATCTTATGTTAGCCTCTGTCAGCTTCTGTAGCTTCTGTTACCCTCTGTCAGCTTCTGTTATCTTATGTTAGCCTCTGTCAGCTTCTGTAGCTTCTGTTACCCTCTGTTAGCTTCTGTTATCTTCTGTCAGCCTCTTTTAGCTTCTGTTAGCCTCTCTCAGCCTCTGTTAGCCTCTGTCAGCTTCTATTAGCCTCTGTCAGCCTCTTTTAGCTTCTGTTAGCCTCTGTCAGCTTCTGTTAGTTTCTGTTAGCCTGTGTTAGCCTCTGTTAGTCTCTGTCAGCCTTTATCAGCCTCTATTAGCTTCTGTTAGCCTCTGTGAGTTTGTCTTGGTCTCTGTTAGCCTGTGTTAGCCTCTGTTAGCTTCTGTTAGCCTCTGCCAGCCTCTGTTAGCCTGTGTTAGCCTCTGTCAGCTTCTGTTAGCCTCTGTCAGCCTCTTTTAGCTTCTGTTAGCCTCTGTCAGCTTCTGTTAGTTTCTGTTAGCCTGTGTTAGCCTCTGTTAGTCTCTGTCAGCCTTTATCAGCCTCTATTAGCTTCTGTTAGCCTCTGTGAGTTTGTCTTGGTCTCTGTTAGCCTGTGTTAGCCTCTGTTAGCTTCTGTTAGCCTCTGCCAGCCTCTGTTAGCCTGTGTTAGCCTCTGTCAGTCTCTGTTAGCCTCTGTCAGCCTCTGTTAGTCTCTTTTAGCTTCTGTTAGCCTCTGTCAGCCTCTGTTAGCCTGTGTTAGTCTCTGTTAGTCTCTGTTAGCCTCTGTCAGCTTCTGTTAGCTTCTGTTAGCCTCTGTTAGTCTAGTTAGCCTGTCAGCCTCTGTTAGTCTCTTTTAGCTTCTGTTAGCCTCTGTCAGCTTCTGTTAGCTTGTGTTAGCCTCTGTTAGCCTGTGTCAGCCTCTGTTAGTCTCTGTTAGCTTGTGTTAGCCTCTGTTAGCCTGTGTTAGCCTCTGTTAGACTCTGTTAGCCTCTGTCAGCTTCTTTTAGCCTCTGTTAGTCTTTGTTAGCCTCTGTCAGCCTCTGTTAACCTCTGTTAGCTTATGTTGTTCTCTGTTATCTTCTGTTAGCCACTGTTAGCTTATGTTGTCCTCTGTTAGCTTCTGTTATCTTATGTTAGCCTCTGTCAGCTTCTGTAGCTTCTGTTACCCTCTAGTAGCTTCTGTTATCTTCTGTCAGCTTGTCAGCCTCTTTTAGCTTCTGTCAGCCTCTGTCAGCCTCTGTTAGCCTGTGTTAGTCTCTGTTAGTCTCTGTTAGCCTCTGTCAGCTTCTGTTAGCTTCTGTTAGCCTCTGTTAGTCTAGTTAGCCTGTCAGCCTCTGTCAGCCTCTTTTAGCTTCTGTTAGCCTCTGTCAGCCTCTGTTAGCCTGTGTTAGTCTCTGTTAGTCTCTGTTAGCCTCTGTCAGCTTCTGTTAGCTTCTGTTAGCCTCTGTTAGTCTAGTTAGCCTGTCAGCCTCTGTTAGTCTCCGTTAGCTTCCGTTAGCCTCTGTCAGTCTCTCAGCACACGCTGTGTCAGTTGTTCCTTCAGCGTCCGTCCTGATGTCTCTCTGCTTCAATGCTACCCTGTGTTTCATAGCATTTCTGCAGATCTGGATCTAAAATGTTGTAACCATTGAAACGTGTTGTGTGGTGACCTCAGGTGCTGACGAAGGACCTGGGAGGAAACTCCAAGTGCTCAGAGTTTACGGACGACATCTGCCGGCGTGTCCGGGATCTGGACTGAAGCTGCAGTGAAGCCGCTGTGGGAGCCCGAGTCTCCGCCGCCTGATCCACCGCAATGCAGAGCCTCACCTCCGCCCTCCTCCCCCCCCTCCACCCTCCTCCCCCCGCCCGCTGACTGCTTTGATGTCTCTGGGGCTGCAGGGACACAGTCAGCTGTAGCTTTTGCTCTTTCTACTGTCCTCACACACAGAAAACATGTTTTTGCTGTAATGAGATGATGATGTGGAGGGGGCGGGGCTTCTGCAGCAGCTACATGAGTTGTTAACACAATGAAACATACGCACAAATGTCACATGACCAAGTTGGAATGGAGTGTTTTTACTCAAAGTATCTTCATCATACATTCATAGTAATCCTCATATCAGCTCTGCTTCGTTGTGTGGACAGTTTGGACATTTGTTCTTTTTTAACAGTGACGCAGTTCAACTGAAAGCTCGTCTTATTTATTGTCCCCTGTTTCTGTCTCATGCTGCTCAGTTTCAGAGCTCCTCAAAGATAAAAGATGTAAAAGAAGAGAGCGCTGCTGTGTCTGTCTCTGCACCTTCACACAACCAAGACTGAGCCAAGTCTTCGTCCTCAGCTCGTGTTGCTGTCTCACAATCTGTCCTCATTTTGCATTCTTTACTCCTGACGGCCTTCGTCCATCCACGTGTCCTCCTGTCTTTACAGTCTTTCTGACTGGAGCCTCTGGGTGGTGTCCTCTGACTGTCCACTGAAACATGGTTTTATCAGACGAACATCATGTCCACAACGGGACGTTAAAGCTGAAGACGCTTCAGATCTGATCCAATCAGACGGAGCGCTCACGATGGGGACCCTGCTCTCATCCTATTGGCTTGCAGACCTGACGGTGCAGCTTCCACAAAGAATGTGGGGACATGTCCTCATTAAAGTCTCTGTCCAGCTGTCTCAGTCCAGACCATGTCCTGTGGGCTTTTTCCCCTGGGTTTTGTCTATCAGTCTGCTGTCCTCATGACTGACTCGGTAGAGTTTCTTGGAGCTGCAGGTAAGCTGAGAGGTGAAGGACACCTGAAGAGACAAATCCTGCGTCTCTCTGAGGGAAATGAGGTCAGAGGTCAATGATCTGATGTGTCTGTCTCTGTGAACCACGAAAGTTCTCAAACTGACAGCCCACCTCCCATCACTCAGGTGACGTCACGGGCCCACGCCCCCACTTCCTGAATGCGTCAAGTTGCCAGAGACGAGCGGACCGCATGGCAGCTTTGCCTTCAAAATAAAAGATCAGGCTTTTCTTACGTGTAAGATGTAGAACATGTGAACGACTCCACAGTGAGAGAGTAGAGTGACGCTACGATCTGACCTGAGGTCTGTAAACTGCTCAGGTGGGCCACATGTTTCTTCAGGTAAAAGGAGGTTTTCAAATTGTTTGTTGTAACAGCAGCAGCTAGCTGAGGCTAACAGGATCCCAGCTAACGTCTGCTTGACATATTTAACTGCAAACATTAAATATTTCACACTTCATGGAGCTCCTTCAAACTCGGACTGAATGTCAAACATGGACATTTTCTCCCTGAAAACTTTGAATACATACAACAGACATGAAACACACACACGATCATGTGATGTAAATGCAAACGCTCTGAAATTTCTGTGACTTAAATCCATTTATGATGTCAGACTGCAGTAATTAATTGTCACATCTCACGATAAAAGCTCAAAATCAAATAACAGCCCTTCAATAATGTCATCAGACTGAATATTTAAAGGATACTGTCAAAGAATAAATATTCACATCTAATAATTAAACCCAAATCTCAATGAACACATTGAATGAAAAGCAAGACATTTTTAACTATAATGAAAGATCAACCATTACCTAACAAAAACAGGCAGAATGATAACAGTAAGACGTCAAGTCTTAAACGAGATACTAGTTTTATTGTTGGTTTAATTTAAAGATGCAAAGAAGCAACTTATTGATTAATGGAGTAACTTTCATCTGTAACTGCTCATTTACACTTTGAGAGGAAGTAGAACGTTTTCATCACGAGCTGTGATAAAGAATTCACATTGAATAAGTGTCTCTAATACAGAGAAACCGAGAGTCGTTTTGGGTGTTTTTTTAAAGTGTTTTATTCTGAAAAGCCCGAACCGGATGTTTGGTGCGGTGTGTTCTGGTAGCTTGAAGCTGGAGCGTTTCCTGCTCCCTCGCGGTACTGTTTCAGTAGAACCCTGTACGGAACCAGTGTTCCCAGTAAAGCCAGCAGTGTCGGTGGTTTGCGGAGAGTTTGAGGAGGCCGGAGGTTCCGTTAATTTACCGGGAGTACCGGGACAGACGGCGGGAAATGGCGAAGACATACGACTATCTGTTCAAACTGCTGCTGATCGGCGACAGCGGCGTCGGTAAAACCTGCCTGCTGTTCCGGTTCAGCGAGGACGCCTTCAACACCACCTTCATCTCCACCATCGGTGAGTCCCTGCCGGGTTGACGGTGCGTGAACCCGGTAACGACCCGCCGGGCGGGGAGCTGCAACCGGAACCGAGCGTGGTGTTAGCCTCGGAGCTAACGGCCGCTGGTCAGTGTCAGCCCAGCGCCAGGTGACCTTTGACCCCACTGATCAGGTCTATTGATTAGCTCATCAGTGGCGGTTTGATGATCAGTTAAAGGAGGAACAGCTAAAGGTGTGTTTACTGACCACGTGAGACACTGGAATGATGTCTTCTGTGGGTCTGAAGAGACTCCTGAAGACTGACACCATGATGATGACGATGATGATGACGGTAGTGATGGTGGTGATGGCGATGATGATGATGGTGCTGATGATGATAGCTCACTTTATTCATGGTGGACTTTTGTAAACGAGGATTCAAACTTCAGAAACACAGTGAAACAGTTTGATGGTACAAAAACAGAATGTTGATCGATCAGATCTGTGCTGATTGATCAATCAGATCTGTGCTGATTGATGTCCTGTCAATGGATGAACTGATGGACTGATCCAGCTGAAGACACTTCTCAGTGTGATGTCTGACTCCTCGGTGATCACAGGAAGTGGTGACGCGGTCGTGACTCTCAGTTCTGAACGACTTCTCACTCGCTCACTTTACTTCCTGATTCAAACGGCGGTTTCAGGTTTGTCTGCGGCGGAAAGTCCCCGAGATCCCGACGCCTCGAGCCTCGGCGTCGATTCAGGCCGTAGGTGAAAGCCTGAACGACTCGGTTCATTGGAAGGTTTCACTTCAAAACGTCTGCTGAACCGTGTCCGTCCTTCAGGGGACAAAATGTCCTTCAGGGGACAAATTGAATCATTGAGCTCAGTAACCTCTGCGATGGCTGAACATCTCCGAGGAGGCGTGAGACGGTGGTGACGGTGCCGGTGGTGACGGTGCTGGTGGTGACGGTGCTGGTGATGGTGGTGGTGGTGATGGTGGTGGTAGTGATGGTGGTGACGGTGGTGGTGATGGTGGTGGTAGTGATGGTGGTGATGGTGATGGTGACGGTGGTGGTGATGGTGATGGTGGTGGTGGTGGTGGTAGTGATGGTGGTGATGATGGTGGTGGTGGTGGTGGTGATGGTGGTGGTAGTGATGGTGGTGATGGTGATGGTGACGGTGGTGGTGATGGTGATGGTGTTGGTGGTGATGGTGGTGATGGTGATGGTGACGGTGGTGGTGATGGTGATGGTGGTGGTGCTGATGATGTTGCTGGTGGTGATGGTGATGGTGGTGGTGCTGATGATGTTGCTGGTGGTGGTGGTGGTGGTGGTGGTGATGATGGTGGTGGTGGTGACGGTGCTGGTGATGTTGCTGGTGATGGTGGTGGTGGTGGTGCTGATGATGTTGCTGGTGGTGGTGGTGGTGGTGGTGGTGGTGATGATGGTGGTGGTGGTGATGATGGTGCTGGTGAAGGTTGTCCAGGTCTGGCTCAGTCAGCCTCTCAGCAGGTTGTTGGTGGTCTGAAACATCAGCTGGTTCCTAATCAAACATTCTTCTTGTCTTCTTGTCGTCGTCTTATTGTTGTCTTGTTGTCTTCTTGTTGTCTTCTTGTCTTGTTGTCGTCTTCCTCTTGTCTTCTTGTCATCTTCCTGTTGTCTTCTTGTCGTCTTCTTGTCTTGTCTTCTTGTTGTCTTCTTGTCTTGTTGTCGTCTTCTTCTTGTCTTCTTGTCATCTTCCTGTTGTCTTCTTGTCGTCTTCTTGTTGTCTTGTTGTCTTATTGTTGTCTTCTTGTTGTCTTGTCGTCTTATTGTTGTCTTGTTGTCTTCTTGTTGTCTTCTTGTCTTGTTGTCGTCTTCCTCTTGTCTTCTTGTCATCTTCCTGTTGTCTTCTTGTCGTCTTCTTGTTGTCTTGTTGTCTTCTTGTTGTTTTCTTGTGGTCTTGTTGTCTTCTTGTCGTCTTCTTGTTGTCTTGTTGTCGTCTTCTTGTCGTCTTCTTGTTGTCTCCTTGTTGTCTTCTTGTCTTCTTGTCGTCTTCTTGTTGTCTTGTCGTCTCCTTGTTGTCTTCTTGTCGTCTTCTTGTTGTCTTCTTGTCTTCTTGTCGTCTCCTTGTTGTCTTCTTGTCTTCTTCTTGTCTTCTTGTCTTCTTGTCGTCTTCTTGTTGTCTCCTTGTTGTCTTCTTGTCTTCTTGTCGTCTTCTTGTCGTCTTGTCGTCTCCTTGTTGTCTTCTTGTCTTCTTGTTGTCTTCTTGTCGTCTTCTTGTCTTCTTGTCGTCTTCTTGTTGTCTTGTCGTCTCCTTGTTGTCTCCTTGTTGTCTTCTTGTCATCCTCCTCTTGTTATTCTGTTGTCTTGTGTCCTTTAGCTGAATGTGGATCTTTGAAGTCTCTGTCTGTCCTGAACTCTTTACGCTTCTGAGAAGTTTTCTAAGACGACAAGTGAATTAATACAAAGACGTTCTTGTCCACAGTCCGTCCACAGACCGTCCACACACTGTCCACAGACCGTCCACAGACTGTCCACACATCATCCACAGTCCGTCCACAGACCGTCCACAGACAGTCCACAGTCCGTCCACGGACAGTCCACAGACCGTCCACGGACCATCCACACACTGTCCACAGACCGTCCACAGTCTGTCCACAGACCGTCCACACACTGTCCACAGTCCGTCCACAGACCGTCTACAAACCTCCTACACACACTGTCCACAATTTGTCCACAGACCGTCCACACACTGTCCACAGTCCGTCTACAGACTGTCCACAGACTGTATGAGACGTCTGACTGAAACAAGACAAAAAGACTGATTGTACTGATTGTAGTATCTGAGATGTCAACAGGTCAAAGGTCATCAGGACACAAACACACAAAGACCTGAAGCTCAGCACACTGAGGCAGAACGCACACACACACACACACATACATACACACACAAACACACACATGCACACACACTGTCAGAGGTCAGCTGACTCTCACGGGACCCTGGCAGCATGGTGACAGTGCGTCCTCTGTCTGACCACAGCAGCAGAGGATTGTGGGAGTTCATGTAGAAGACAGTTCCCACTTCCTGCTTCCATCAGGAAGACAGAGGAGACACACTGCTCGCTCTGACACACCGGAAACACAGAGAGAGAGGAGTGTGTGTGTGTGTGTGTGTGTGTGTGTGTGTGTGTGAGAGAGAGAGAGAGAGAGAGAGAGTGTGTGTGTGTGTTCTTGGTGAATCTGCGGTCGAGTCGTTTTATTTGTTTCCTCGGAGGAAATCTGTTCAACACCTCAACGAAGAAAAACTCTTCATCAGGGAAGAAGACAGAAAGCTCAGGAGGAGGCGCAGAGGAGGAGCTCCTCTTCAGGACGGACATGCAGGAAGCACCAGCGTCCACGCCCTACAAAATAAAAGTATGACATAACAGTCAGATGATAAACATGAAGAGTATCAATGATTGATTGAGGAGGAAGAGGAGGTCAATGACCTGCTCTGCTGCACGTTTCCTTGACAACCAGCAGGGTTTCACTTCCTGATGACAGTGAGTGCAGAAGAAGTCGAACAGAGATCAATCAATCAATCAGTCAATCAATCAGTCAGTCAATCAATCAGTCAGTCAATCAATCAATCAGTCACTCAATCAATCAGTCAATCAATCAGTCAGTCAGTCAATCAATCAGTCAGTCAATCAATCAATCAGTCACTCAATCAATCAGTCAATCAATCAGTCATCATGAACGCTTGAGTCCTTTTGTGTTTTTGTTGTTTTTAGATTAAAAGTGGAGTTTTGTTGACGTTGTAAACAGGAAGTCCTCCATGTTTGTGTTGATTGATTGACACCAAACAACCAACTTCACAAACACTGTGTTTATTTATGAGGTGACTTCCTGCCGCTGGCAGCGTCACACAGGTGAGACCTGGCTCACGTTACTGGTTTCAACCTGATCCAGCAGGTGAAGGAGGTGTGAATGATGGTGGTCTTCACACCTCCTGCAGGTGTATCTTGATGTTTTGGGCCTCAGGTGAGAAAACGACCTGCAGATCGTTCAGATCGTCTTTTGTTCGGTCGTTGTTTTGGACTTGGAGGATTCCTGCTCTTCTTCTTCTGCTGCTTAAACGTGTTGCTCGAGGACACTGCAGCAGGTAGAGCCGATCAGGGATAGGACCAGCATCCAGCTGGTCGAGCTGGGAAACAGTAGCAGAGAGGGTGAGTGTGAGCTGGGAGAACTGGGACGAGCTTCGTCCACCTCAGGCCTCCACAGCCGGTCCGGGGGCTTGAACCAGCGTCACAAACGGCTCCTCTGAGCAGGAAACGGCGAAGGAAAGCGAGCTGCCAGGCGATGTTTCCGCCGCTTCGTGGAAACACATTTTCTCTGCTCAGAAACAGGAAGGAGCTCTGGGTCACATTTGTTTGTTTAAAATATCTTTGACTTCCTCTTTAACCACACCGAGTCCCACCCGGTCCGCTGACAGATCAACGCTCAGAGCTGAGAAACAAACGCACCTCAGGGCGGGTGGAGTTTACCATGTCACACTGCACACACAAGATTCATCGATGTAGAAGAAGAAGAAAACTGTCCGGCTGCAGGTCGCCTCACTGTGTACTGTATCTGTGTACTTATACTCTGTAGATACTGTCTGTACATATGTACTGTGTCTGTGTGTATGTGCTGTGTCTGTGTATACAGTATATATACTGTGTCTGTATATATGTACTGTGCCTGAGTATACAGTATATATACTGTGTCTGTGTGTATTTACTGTGCCTGAGTATACAGTATATATACTGTGTCTGTGTATATGTGCTGTGCCTGAGTATACAGTATATATACTGTGTCTGTGTGTATTTACTGTGCCTGAGTATACAGTATATATACTGTGTCTGTGTATATGTGCTGTGCCTGTGTATACAGTATATATACTGTCTAACCTAACCCTAATCAATGAGGTCCTGCACCACGTCGCTGCGCTCATCGTTAGCTTCAGCGTCTGTTGCTGCGCTCATCGTTAGCTTCAGCGTTGAAGCTGAGCTCATCGTTAGCTTCAGCGTTTGTCGCTGTGCTCATCGTTAGCTTCAGCGTTGAAGCTGAGCTCATCGTTAGCTTCAGCGTTTGTCGCTGTGCTCATCGCTAGCTTCAGCGTTGAAGCTAAGCTCATCGTTAGCTTCATCGTTTGTCGCTGCGCTCATCGTTGGCTTCAGCGTTTGTCGCTGAGCTCATCGTTAGCTGCATCGTTTGTCGCTGCGCTCATCGTTAGCTTCAGCGTTTGTCGCTGCCCTCATCGTTAGCTTCAGCGTTGAAGCTGCGCTCATCGTTAGCTTCATCATTTGTCGCTGCGCTCATCGTTAGCTTCATCGTTTGTCGCTGCGCTCATCGTTAGCTTCAGCGTTTGTCGCTGAGCTCATCGTTAGCTTCAGCGTTTGTCACTGAGCTCATCGTTAGCTTCAGCGTTGAAGCTGAGCTCATCGTTAGCTTCAGCGTTTGTCGCTGCGCTCATCGCTAGCTTCAGCGTTGAAGCTGAGCTCATCGTTAGCTTCATCGTTTGTCGCTGAGCTCATCGTTGGCTTCAGCGTTGAAGCTGAGCTCATCGTTAGCTGCATCGTTTGTCGCTGCGCTCATCGTTAGCTTCAGCGTTTGTCGCTGCCCTCATCGTTAGCTTCAGCGTTGAAGCTGCGCTCATCGTTAGCTTCATCATTTGTCGCTGCGCTCATCGTTAGCTTCATCGTTTGTCGCTGCGCTCATCGTTAGCTTCAGCGTTTGTCACTGAGCTCATCATTAGCTTCAGCGTTGAAGCTGAGCTCATCGTTAGCTTCAGCGTTTGTCGCTGCGCTCATCGCTAGCTTCATCGTTTGTCGCTGAGCTCATCGTTAGCTTCATCGTTTGTCGCTGCGCTCATCGTTAGCTTCAGCGTTTGTCGCTGAGCTCATTGTTAGCTTCAGCGTTTGTCACTGAGCTCATCGTTAGCTTCAGCGTTGAAGCTGAGCTCATCGTTAGCTTCAGCGTTTGTCGCTGCGCTCATCGCTAGCTTCAGCGTTGAAGCTGAGCTCATCGTTAGCTTCATCGTTTGTCGCTGAGCTCATCGTTGGCTTCAGCGTTGAAGCTGAGCTCATCGTTAGCTTCAGTGTTTGTCGCTGAGCTCATCGTTGGCTTCAGCGTTTGTCGCTGTGCTCATCGTTAGCTTCAGCGTTTGTCGCTGCGCTCATCGCTAGCTTCATCGTTTGTCACTGAGCTCATCGTTAGCTGCATCGTTTATCGCTGCGCTCATCGTTAGCTTCAGCGTTTGTCGCTGAGCTCATCGTTGGCTTCAGCGTTGAAGCTGAGCTCATCGTTAGCTTCAGCGTTTGTCGCTGAGCTCATCGTTGGCTTCAGCGTTGAAGCTGAGCTCATCGTTGGCTTCAGCGTTGAAGCTGAGCTCATCGTTGGCTTCAGCGTTTGTCGCTGTGCTCATCGTTAGCTTCATCGTTTGTCGCTGAGCTCATCGTTAGCTTCAGCGTTTGTCGCTGAGCTCATCGTTAGCTTCAGCGTTTGTCGCTGAGCTCATCATTGGCTTCAGCGTTTGTCGCTGAGCTCATCGTTAGCTTCATCGTTTGTCGCTGCGCTCATTGCCACCTTACCTTCAGTGCCCAGTAAGGTCTTTAGTCGGGTCATTCTCAACCGTCTTCAGGAAGCTGTAGACAAGAGACTCTGGGACCAGCAAGCAGGATTCAGGAAAGATCGTTCATGCACAGACCACATAGCAACACTACGCATCATCATTGAGCAGTCTATTGAATGGAACACGTCCCTGTACATGAACTTCATTGATTTTGAAAAAGTCAGCCTGGATCGGACAACACGGAGGCAAAATCCCCACCAAGTTCGTAAACCTTATCAAGAACTCGTATGATGGCACCAGCTTTGAAGCCAAGGCAGGCGTCAAACAGGGATGTCTTCTGTCACCATTCCTCTTCCTCCTTGCTATTGACTGGGTCTGAGGGAAGAGAAATGGAATTCAGTGGACGATGTGGGAGCAGCTGGATGATCTTGAATTTGTGGATGGTACAGTTCTTCAGACAGACAGATGTTCACAAACTGCAATAAAACTTGGTGTCACTCCCAATACAACAAAAACACAAGTGATGGAGATCCACTCCAAAACCAGAAGCTCCATCTTCTTGAATAGCACCTCCCCTAGAGGAGGTAGAAGCTTTCACCTACCTCGGCAGTGTTGTAGATACCACGGGAGGGACAGATGCCGACATTAGAAGCAGAATCAACTGTTGTGTTGAACATGCTCAGAAAGATGTGGAGCTCAAAAAACATCTCCACCAACACGCATCTTCAACTCCAGCGTCAAACAAGTAATGCTGTATGGATCCAAAACATGAAGAACAACAAAACACACAACACACAGACTGCAAACATTCATCAACACCTGCCTCAGAAGGATGGAAATCTGGTGGAAAGACCAAGTCAACAGCGCAGACCTGTGGAAAAGAACAAACCATAGACTTACAATCAGACAGAGGAAGTGGAGCTGGATTGGCCACACCCTCAGAAAACCTGCCACAAACATCCCCCGACAAGCCCTGAAATGAACCCCCAGGAGAAACGGGAAAGAGGTCGCCGCAGGAACAGCTGGAGAGGAAGCGTAGAGGCAGAAGAGAGGGCTCAACTCGGGAGAGCTCGGGAGAACAGAGTGAGATGGAGGATGTTTGTCAGTGGCCTGTGCACCCAAGAGGAGCAAGGTGTTAGCTCACCGTTAGCTTTAGCGGTGAAGCTGAGCTCACCGTTAGCTTTAGCGGTGAAGCTAAGGGCGAGCTCAGAGCAGCTGCTTGATGTCTGCTGATTTTTGGACGTCTGTCAGTCGGTTACTTCATCGAGTCAAATATGTTGAAATGCGTGTGGACAGAAATGCGTGTCGATGACCAATGACAGCGGCTGCCTTCTTCTTCTGTTGTGTTTTACGGCTGTTGGTGTCCATCAGAGTTGCATTACTGCCGTCTGCTGGATGTTAACAGCGCATCCGTCCAAAGTGACGCATTCAATCTGTAACAGACACAGAAACACAAAGGTGTCCTGAAACATCGACGCACCTGCGCACCACAGCAGACATGATGATGTCTGTCCATCTGTCTCCGTCTGTCTCCATTTGTCTTCATCTGTCTCCGTCTGTCTGCATCTGTCTCCATCCGTCTCCGTCTCTCTGCATCTGTCTCCATTTGTCTGCGTCTGTCTCCATCTGTCTCCATCTGTCTGCATCTGTCTCCATCCGTCTGCATCCATCTCCATCTGTCTCCGTCTGTCTGCATCTGTCTCCATCCGTCTCCGTCTCTCTGCATCTGTCTCCATTTGTCTCCATCTGTCTCCGTCTGTCTGCATCTGTCTCCATTTGTCTGCGTCTGTCTCCATCTGTCTTCATCTGTCTGCATCTGTCTCCATTTGTCTGCGTCTGTCTGCATCTGTCTCCATCTGTCTACGTCTGTCTCCATTTGTCTGCATCTGTCTCCATCTGTCTCCATCCGTCTGCATCCGTCTCCATCCGTCTCCGTCTGTCTGCATCTGTCTCCATCTGTCTACGTCTGTCTCCATTTGTCTGCATCTGTCTCCATCCGTCTGCATCCGTCTCCATCCGTCTCCGTCTGTCTCCGTCTGTCTCCATCTGTCTCCGTCTGTCTGCGTCTGTCTCCGTCTGTCTCTATCTGTCTCCATTAGTCTGCATCCGTCTCCATCTGTCTCCGTCTGTCTCCATCTGTCTCCGCCTGTCTGCGTCTGTCTCCGTCTGTCTCCATCTGTCTCCATTTGTCTGCGTCTGTCTGCATCTGTCTCCATCTGTCTCCGTCTGTCTCCATCTGTCTCCGCCTGTCTGCGTCTGTCTCCATTAGTCTGCATCCGTCTCCATCTGTCTCCGTCTGTCTCCATCTGTCTCCGCCTGTCTGCGTCTGTCTCCGTCTGTCTCCGTCTGTCTCCATCTGTCTCCGCCTGTCTGCGTCTGTCTCCATTTGTCTGCATCTGTCTCCATCTGTCTCCGTCTGTCTCCATCTGTCTCCGCCTGTCTGCGTCTGTCTCCATTTGTCTGCATCTGTCTGCATCTGTCTCCATCTGTCTCCGTCTGTCTCCATCTGTCTCCATCTGTCTCCGCCTGTCTGCGTCTGTCTCCATTTGTCTGCATCTGTCTCCATCTGTCTCCGTCTGTCTCCATCTGTCTCCGCCTGTCTGCGTCTGTCTCCATTTGTCTGCGTCTGTCTCCATCTGTCTCCGTCTGTCTGCGTCTGTCTCCGTCTGTCTCTATCTGTCTCCATTAGTCTGCATCCGTCTCCATCCGTCTCCATCTGTCTCCGTCTGTCTCCATCTGTCTCCGCCTGTCTGCGTCTGCCTCCATCTGTCTCCATCCGTCTCCATCTGTCTCTGTCTGTCTGCGTCTGTCTCCATTTGTCTGCGTCTGTCTCCGTCTGTCTCCATTTGTCTCCGTCTGTCTGCGTCTGTCTCCATCTGTCTCCATTTGTCTGCGTCTGTCTCCATCTGTCTCCATCTGTCTGCATCCGTCTCCATCCGTCTGCATCCGTCTCCATCCGTCTCCATCTGTCTCCGTCTGTCTGCATCTGTCTCCACGCAGACACAGTACAAACAGCATCCTGATGACTGTCTCTCGGTAGCAGCCGTGCAGCTGCGTGTTTGTCCTGATGGTGGCGCTGCAGAACGCCGGCTGTGCCTCACGCTTGCATCTTTCTTGTGTTTCAGGAATCGACTTTAAAATCAGGACGATCGACCTCGACGGCAAGAAAATCAAACTTCAGATTTGGTGAGTGGGATACAGAGCCACGCCTGATCAATGATTCCAGCAATCTCATCAATGATTCAATTGATGAGGAGAAACAGATCAGATGTCAGAGCTGTGTTTGACAGATGCTGCTTCCTGTTCCTGCAGGGACACAGCAGGTCAGGAGAGGTTCAGGACCATCACAACAGCCTACTACAGAGGAGCCATGGTAAGACACGCCCCCTTCCGTTCATCTCTCTGCTATTGGGCGGATCGTGTGTCAGTCACGCAGATGACCTGAGCAGGTCTGTGTTAGCAGCCTCAGACGATCTGCTGGAGAGGATCCTGCAGAGACAAACCTTCCAGAATCAGCTGTTCTATCACTCTCACCAATGCCACCAGACTCCATTCACAAAAACAGCGATTTAATACCATAAAACAAACTTCATTCCATCTGACAGAAACCAAATAAAAGTCACCAAAACCCTCTTGGTTCATCTTTCAGTGCTCCAACAATCATCACTGACTCTGGTTTGGTGTGAATAAACTCAGAATTCATTGAATCAGGAGAGGAGAGAGAGAGAGAGGGCGACATGAGAAGCAGAGAAAACAGAGTGTAGAGACGAATGTTTTCACATGGGACTCTGGAGTTATTGTCCCTGGACATTATGAGGGCAGACGTCCAAACCTGTCGGACTTCAAAGGATTCAAAGGTTCATCACTGGACAGCAGAAACTCAGGTCACTTCCTCTTCAGTCACTTCCTGTCTTCTGTGTTCCAGGGCATCATGCTGGTGTATGACATCACCAACGAGAAGTCCTTCGATAACATCAAGAACTGGATACGCAACATCGAGGAGGTACGTCACATGACGTCATGTGACTTCTTCTTCTATGATTTCCTCATCATGTCAAACACCTGATGTTTGTTTTGTCAGTGAAGAAGAAATGACATTTCATCACCTGGAATCAGTTTTTAAAAGCCTCGGTGTAGGTTTGGGACAGACTGGACCCGATCACATTCCTGTTTATTGATGTATGTTTATTGATCGACTCGACGAGCTGGCGACAGTAACGAGCTCCGTGTTTGTTTCAGCACGCGTCCTCAGACGTGGAGAGAATGATTCTGGGAAACAAATGTGACATGAACGACAAGAGACAAGTGTCCAAAGAGCGAGGAGAGAAGGTCAGTGTCCTTCACGCAGAGCGACCCCTGACCCCTGACCCCTGACCCCTGACCCTGTGTGTGTGTGTTTGTGGTTAAACTGTCTTGTTGTTGTTGTTGTTGTTGTTGTTGTTGTCGTCAGGCGGTGCAGGGTTAATGTTTCGCTCCGTCTCATCTCCACCAACACAACCACAGAGAAATGACACTCAGGTGTCTGACAGCAGTGATGATGAAGACATTTTTTCTCATTGCGGACGTCACATAGATCACATGCTAACGTTAGCAGCACGCTAACAACTCTAAACTAATGACCAACTGTCAGTCGCTCCTCAGCTGCGCCTCCTTGTTGGAGGAGCTGAGGCGGAGCGAGGAGCTCTGAGACGTCTCAAAGTTTAACTCGGACTCGTCTTTCGTTCAGCTGGCGATCGATTACGGGATCAAGTTTCTGGAAACCAGCGCGAAGTCCGGCATCAACGTGGAGGAGGTGAGTGACGAGCGTCATGTGTCCACAGAGACAGACAGAGGGACGCCTCTGACCTTGACTCAAGCGTCTTTGTCTCCGCAGGCCTTCTTCACTCTGGGAAGAGACATCATGACCAGACTGAACCGAAAAATGGTGAGTTAAAGACAGACCTGTCCTCGACCAATCACAGCCGTCCTCGGCTGCACACACACACACACACACACACACACACACACACACACACACACACACAGATTACATATTACCTTCTGAAAGTACTCAGTTACTTTGCTTCCTGTGTGTGTTACACTCCATGGCCACCTGAGCTGACCCTCTCATTGGCTCTGACCCCTGGGCAGAGCTGTCAGTCATCTGTCACGCTTGACCCTGATGGGTCCAGATTTCGTCTGTGACCTTTGACCCTTTGTGTTGTTTCTCCTGCAGAGTGACAGCAGCCCGTCAGGTGGAGGCGGGCCGCTGAAGATCACAGAGCCTCGCTCCAAAAAGAGCTTCTTCAGGTGCACGCTGCTGTAGGCGGAGCCTGCTGCTGCTCCTCCTCCTGCTCCTCCTCCTCCTCCTCTGGCACAGAACAAACGTGTGGAAGCAGGAAGAAGAAAACGTCTTCGTACTGAATCTGTTCAGGAAAGTTTCTCTGCTTCTCACTCAGCTCGAATCTTCCTCCTTACCTCCTGCACGCCCTCCTCCTACTCCTCCTCCTCCTCCTCCTCCTCTGGTTTTGGACTCTCACTGCCGTCAGCAGCAGATGCAGTGAGCTGAAGATGACAGTGTACTTGATGATGATGATGAGGATGAGGAGCAGAGGGCAGGTTGTGTCTTTTCCTTTGACCAAAGCTGATGATGATGATGATGATGATGATGATGTCACTGCTCAGCTGGACGAAGGTCGTCTGTTGCGTGTCTTTAACCTCCATCCTGTGTGTAGATGTAGGAGATGTTTGGTGTTTGTCTTCTGATTTCTGTTTGTGGTGATGAAGATCAAAAACAGGTTTTATAATTTCACAGGAGACGGAAAAGAAGCAAAGAAGAAGAGAACAGAGCGCCTCCAGAGTGTGTGTGTGTGTGTGTGTGTGTGTGTGTGTGTGTGTGTGTGTGTGTGTGTGTGTGTGTGTGTGTGAACTGTCATGTCTTTAATGCCATCGAGTCCTTTATTTTGATTTAGATTTTTTGATTCTGATTTTTTGATTTTGATTTTTTGATTTTGATGTGGAAACATCTTGGCGTCTGATCAATACTTTGTATTAACACACAGATTCTCCTTTAGCTCGCTGCTAATTAGCATCTCTGTCAGCAGCCTATTGGCTGTTTATTGATCATATTTACAACTTCTCATTAACGAGGAAGAGTTCCGACTCTGACCTTCATCACTGAAGTGAGTTTGATGATGATGAACGACAAGCCAATGAGCTGATCAGAAGCTCCTTATTGGTCAGTCTGTGTGTTCGTGTCACAGCTGAGCCATGTGCAGCTGATCTTCATCATCATCTTCATCATCATCATTCTAATCATCTTCATCAGCATGATGAATGATTAAAATGATGATGATGATGAAGAAAAATCCCTGCTGATCAGTCTGACTGAGGCGTTCACTGTCTCCTGGTTTCTGGAGCTTCTGTTTTCTTGAAGCTTTTTGAGAAGTTTGTTTGTTTGTTTGTTTGTTTGTTGAGTTAAAAGCTCGTTAACAGACGAGTTGATTTTCATTTTGAATCTGAAACTTTTCGTCTTCAGTTTTCTCTTCATGTGCTTCATGTTGGTTCAGTCCGTCCAGACGAGATCATTCGCTCACTCGCTCATTCACTCACTCATTCATTCATTCACTCACTCATTCATTCATTCATTCACTCACTCATGCCTCTCGTTAAAGCTCTTAACGAGTTACGTTTCACTTCAAACGATGCGTTTACGAACTCAAAGCCAAACGAGGAAATCCTCGAACCTTCTTCCTCGAATCCTTGTTTCTTCATTGATGAGTTAATTTGAACGAGGAAATCTAATGATTGAATTTGAATATTGATCATCAGTTTTAACTGTTTTTGTGAGTTTCTGCTTCATTCAAATGAACATTGAACTCAGCGTTATGACTGAGTATGATGATGATGATGATGATGATGAAGAACCAGCGCAGCCACTCGTCAATACACACATCGATTGATCTGAACACAGCTGGAAACTGGCGATGAAGACCCTGGAAACCTCTTCATCACTTTGTTTGTTGTTGTTCTGACTCGTTGCACATGAAGAAGACCGACCTCGTTTACAGACTCACTGCAGCAGTGTTACTGTTACTGTTACTGTTGTTGTTGTTGTTGTTGTTGTTATCACGTATTATCGTCAGCTGCACTTTCTGCTCTTTGTGCTTCTTCTTCTGATAAAACGGTGCTTTAACAAACTGAATCGATCAGAACTTCACGGATCAATACTGAAGTGACGTTTATGTTCGTCTTCATTTCTGCTTCCTGGATCAATAATTCACTGATCGTGAGTCAATATGAGCTGTTCATGTTTCACACCTTCAGATGACATCACTTCCTGTGTGGAAGAAAACATTTTGTTTATCAGAAGAAACTTTCCGACAGTGTGGACACGACGATCAGCTGATCAATAACAGATAATCAATCACTTCTTCAGCTGGTTTCACTTTGTTTCTTCTTTGTTGTTTTGATGTTTTCAGCACTTTGTAACGCCGCTATGCAAACATACCCCATGATGATGATGATGATGATGATGATGATGATGATGACTGCACTGTGATCTTCTTCATGATCAGATGTATTGATACAGACGAAGGGCAGCGTGAAACATTTTTCAGAGAAATATTAAATTTTTACTTAAATCTCCAAAATGTTCATTTTTCTTTTCACAGAAACAAATTTTCACTTAACTTAAACTTTAAGTTAATCTTTAATCTCTTAACTTTAAATGAGCTCATTTTGTGTGTGTATGTGTGCTTCTTTATGTATGTTTGTGTGTCTGCCTGTATATGCGTGTGTATGTATGTGTGTATGTATGTGTGTGTGTGTGTGTGTGTGCAGCTGTGTTGCATCACATGTAGAGGAGAGAAAGGATTCTTCCTTCCTTCCTTCCTTCCTTCAGGTCCTCCAGGTGAAGAGCAGTCATGAAGGTGAGATTCATTCTGATTGGCCGCAGCGTTTCCACACTACATTTCCCACTTGTCAATCAAACACTGAGTGGGCGGAGACTGCAGCGAGGTCACAGTGACCTCGTCAGGCCTTCGGTCCTGAACCCCGATGGACTTACCAGAGACTGATCGATCTTCCATCATTCCCATCATTTATTGATCTGATCATTTTTCCGAAGGATCAATGAGGTCAAACAGAAACAGAACCGTTCAGCGAACCTGACGTCACTTTTCATGTTTATTCAGATCAGAAAGCAGAAGCTCAGCCGTGGCCTTATTTACACACATGTACAGTAAGTGGATCTGATCCCAGACCAGCTCAGACAGACCGGAAGACACGACAAGAAGAGGACAAACAGCCGCTGGGACCAGTCAAAATACACAACTTTATCAAGTCTAACAGTCTTTACAGAACAAAGGCTCCTCCAGCAACGACGGCGGCGCCAACGGGACGCCATGAACGTGGAACAACTCCAGACTGCAGACAGACAGACTGAGGGACAGACAGACAGACTGCAGACAGACAGGCTGAGGGACAGACAGACAGACTGCAGACAGACAGACAGACTGCAGAGGGAGAAACAGACTGAGGGACAGACAGACAGACTGCAGACAGACTGAGGGACAGACGGACAGACTGCAGAGGGAGAGACAGACTGAGGGACAGACGGACAGACTGCAGACAGACTGAGGGACAGACGGACAGACTGCAGAGGGAGAAACAGACTGAGGGACAGACAGACAGACTGCAGAGGGAGAGACAGACTGAGGGACAGACAGACAGACTGAGGGACAGACAGACAGACTGCAGACAGACTGAGGGACAGACGGACAGACTGCAGAGGGAGAAACAGACTGAGGGACAGACAGACAGACTGCAGAGGGAGAGACAGACTGAGGGACAGACAGACAGACTGAGGGACAGACAGACAGACTGCAGACAGACTGAGGGACAGACGGACAGACTGCAGAGGGAGAGACAGACTGAGGGACAGACAGACAGACTGCAGACAGACTGAGGGACAGACGGACAGACTGCAGAGGGAGAAACAGACTGAGGGACAGACAGACAGACTGCAGAGGGAGAGACAGACTGAGGGACAGACAGACAGACTGCAGACAGACTGAGGGACAGACGGACAGACTGCAGAGGGAGAGACAGACTGAGGGACAGACGGACAGACTGCAGAGGGAGAGACAGACTGAGGGACAGACTGCAGACAGACAGACAGACTGAGGGACAGACGGACAGCCTGCAGAGGGAGAGACAGACTGAGGGACAGACAGACAGACAGAAGGACAGACAGACTGAGGGACAGACAGAGTGAGGGACAGACAGAAGGACAGACAGACTGAGGGACAGACAGTGTTAATGAACTCTCTCTGCTTTGTCAATCGTATTTACACGTCAATCCAATAAAGTTCGTTCAAACTGATTTGTGAACTCTTCTGAACGTTTTCTTACTGAAGCTGAAAGAAGGTGAACAGCAAACAAAGCCGATAACTAATCAATGATCAATTCTTAAACTCTGAATTTGACCAAACATCTTTGATCACCGTCACGTCAAGAAAACTAACGTGAAGCGTCTGAATGAAGAGCTGCTGACTGTCAGTCAGTCCTTCAGGTTCACACCATGGTGGCCGGACTCAGGACTGCTGCTGCTTTCTGAGGACAGAGGGACAGACGATGGACAGACGGACGGACAGACACAGGTCATCAATCAGCTGATCCATCAATCCAACATTCAAACATCAGACTCAATGAACAAACCAGCTCACATCTCCAAACTGGACTCTGATGCTGCTCTTCAAAGTAAAAGTCTGTCATGGCCTTTCTCATTCATTCACCATGTTTTTGCTTAGATTAATACCTTTATTTTGAAAGGTCATTTCATAATGAAAACATCACAATAAAAGACTGATTACCTGAATCCAAAGCTACTTTCTACACCTGAGATACTACAAAAAGGTCTAAACATGTTCGCCCACTGTGAGCGGAGCAGGTGAACAGGTGAACAGGTGAGCAGGTGAGCAGGTGAGCAGGTGAACAGGTAAATAGAACAGGTGAGCAGACGTCTCAGCTCCCTGTACTCACAGGTGAAATGTACTGGCTGTTGAGGTGCTGTTTGTTGGAGGAGGAAGAGGAGGACGAGGAGGAGGAGGGCTGGCTGGAGAGGTTAGACTCCTCGGGCAGCGCCTCCTGCAGGTGGGAGGAGACGCAGCCACTGTCGGAGCCGGTGGAGCCAGAGAGACAGCGAGACGATGAGCCTGAACTCTCTGTGGCTGAAAGAGAGACAAACAAGACATGAGCGTGATGATGTCACAATGATGTCATCAGACGAGGCTCCTCTATGGAGCCTGTAATGAAAGGAGCTATCGGGTCCTGACAGCTCCTGATCTGAAAACCACCTCCTGCAGGAGCGACAGAGACGCCTCCAGCTTCACTTTCACCTGTCAGGTGTGCTGCTGTTTGAATGTGACACTTCATTACTTCAACCAATCAGCTTCTGTCTGTTTTCTGTCTCAGCAGCGACTGGCCAGATGTTGGTGACCTGATGTGACCTTCACTGACCTCTGACCTCTGACCTCAGACAGATGGGGTGCAGAAACTCTCTGTCATGAACTGATCTCAGCTCAGCTTCATGGACCCTGAAGCTGCCGAAACGTGTGCGGAGTGTTTACGTACTCATGGAGGGCTGGCTGCTGGTCTCGTGCTCCTGCTCGTCTTCCTCGATACAGGAAGTGATGAAGGAGCTTTCAGCAGCAGGAGAGGAGGGGAGGCTTTGACTGGAGGAGGAGGAGGAGGAGGAGAAAGGAGGAATGGTTAGGAGATGGGAGCACTGAACCACACTGGAGAGAGAGAGAGGGAGAGAGTGTGTGTGTGTGTGTGTTGTACCTGTACAGGTGCAGGTTGAGCGGTCCCAGCAGGCTGGATGAAGAAGGCCCTGATGTTGTGGGGTCAGAGGTCACCGCTCCTCGTTTAAATGGGTTAGACTGATCGAGGACAGAGACAGCAATGGACGCCCGCGTTCTGGCACCTGAACACACACACACACACACACACACACACACACACACACACACACACACACCACACATTAATCCTTAGCTGATCATTCAATCAATAATCAATGAGTAGAAGTTACTCAGTGGATGTGTTCTAGTGTTTCCAGCTGTTGGCCTGATGAATGTGGATGAAGCTCCTGAAGTTTAGACGCTTTGTGTCGTCACTGATCCTCAGCAGGAAGTCTAAGAACGTCGCTGCGTTGGCTCCCCGTGCATTTCAGGATCGATTTTAAGGTTCTTTTATTAGTTTTTAAATGTCTTAACGGTCTTGCTCCTTCTTATTCATCTGACCTACTTTTACCCTACCGACCCTCGCGGACCCTGAGGTCCTCCGGCCTCTTAACCATTCCCAAAGTAAGAACTGAAACACACGGGGAGGCGGCCTTTAGTTATTATGGACCCCGATTGTGGAACAGCCTGCCGGAGAGCCTCAGCGCCGCAGAGACTGTTGATGTTTTTAAAAAGAGGCTCAAGACCCACCTTTTTAATCAGGCTTCAATTGATTTGTTTGATTTATCTTATTCCTTTAATCACACTTCTTACCAAGTCTATCTTTGTTTGTATTTTATTTTAGTTGCACGTTTTAACGACATGTTTAATTGCTATTTATTTCATTTACTCATTTTATTTCATTTTATGTTTATGTCTTAGTCCCTTGGTTTTTAACTCCAGTTTTTCCTCATGGGGGTCCTTGGTTTTTAGGTCAAGCGTTTCCTCATGGGGGCCCCCCTCACTGGGAACTGCTTCTGGCCTACTGATGGGGGCGCTGCTGAGGGGACGGCTCTGGCCTGGATGGCTGGAGGCCTCCGCACCTTGGTGTGGGGCCTTCTGTCTGCCTGGGTCGGAGTGGTCTCGGGCGGTGCCCCCCCGGTCATGAGCCGGGGGCCCTCTCAGTGTGGATGGCCCCCAAAGGTGGCTTACGACTTATCTTGTCCGTATGGGTGCATGTGCGTGTGTGTGTGCGTGCGTGCATGCGTGCGTGCGTGCGTGCGTGCGTGCGTGCGTGCGTGCGTGCGTGCGTGCGTGTGTGTGTGTGTGTGTGCGTGCGTGTCTGTGTGCGTGTTTCTGTATGTAGTTATGGGGGCGGGAGGGCTGGGTTTTCTTCTCTGTTGTTTTTAGCCTCTGTGAGGCACTTTGTGTTGCTTTTTAAGTATGAAAAGTGCCATATAAATAAATAAAGTTTGAAGTTTAAGAAACTCCACCACTACAAACAGTTAGCGCCTGTCTGCTAACATATTCAGGTGCTGTTAGCATCATCAGACGATGTTAGCATCATCGGACGCTGTTAGCATCATCGAACGCTGTTAGCATCATCATCAGACGATGTTAGCATCATCGGACGCTGTCAGCATCATCGGACGCTGTCAGCATCATCGGACGCTGTTAGCATCATCAGACGATGTTAGCATCATCATCAGACGATGTTAGCATCATCATCAGACGATGTTAGCATCATCATCAGACGATGTTAGCATCATCGGACGCTGTTAGCATCATCGGACGCTGTTAGCATCTTGTTCTGCTGCTGTTTAATATACTGCTTGTCTCCTCTGCTGGGGGACGACTATCAGCTGGATGTCCTCGTCCCATGTGGCCCATCTTGATTGAGACCAGGTGCGTATACGCGTGCATGCGTGCGTTACCTCTGCTCTTCATGATGCAGTGGACCGCTCGGTCGCTGATGGCGGCATCGCTCGGCTGGATGTCCAGAAACGGTTTGTTGCCCACTCCCATTGACACCATCTCCTTCAGACGCATCTCTGAAACACAGACAGAAGGTGATGAGGACGGACTGTCCTCAGGTCTCGGCTGAGGACGGACTCTCTGCGTCCTCTCTGTACCTTTGTTCCGGGTGGCCTGGGTCCACAGAATTCGGGCGATGTCGGCGGTCCAAGCCTGTTTGATGTCTGGCGTGGCGGCCTGAAGGATGAAGGTCTGATTCTTGGATGTCCTCCTTCTGAACCAGATCTCAAACCGGAGCCCATTGTCTCCTGTGGACTCCGTCAGACCCACATCAGCTGTCTGCAGGACAAAGAGGGGCTTGTCTGTCCTTGTTGTTTGACCTCTGACCTCTGAACGCTCTGATTGTGCGTTCTGGCTCTGACGGTTTACCTTGAAGGAGTGTTTGTAGATGAAGACGTCCAGCCCCGCCTCCATCTTCTTGGGTTTGCTGAAGAGAACGAGCTCCTCGAACAGGAAGACGTGACGCTGACATTTCCTCCTCCCGGTCCAGACGGTGAACTCATCCTGTCGGATCAGCTGACCCTGCTCCTTCAGGTTCACCTGGAGGGACGGAGGGAGGCAGCAGATGAACCCGAGAATTCGTCTCCTTCATCCTTCATGTGTTCACAAAGTGGTGAACCTCGCTCCATCCTCTGTGATCGACTGAGCCTTTCCAGGACGCCCCTTTCATACCCAATCATGATCCTCTCACCTGTTACCAATGAGCCTGTTTACCTGTGGAACGTTCCAAACAGGTATTTTTGGAGCGTTCCACAATCAGCAGATATTTACAGAAATCAAAAAAAAACATTAAATATATTGACTTTGAGCTGTTCTCAGGTCAGTTTGCGTCAGAGAGGATCAATCAACGATCACATTGAGTTTACTGATGAGTGACGCAGATGATGATGACGAAGATCAGACATGAGTTTTGTTTTGTTCCAGCTTTAATAAACTTACATCACAGTCTCGGATGGCATCCATCGCCAGCAGGTCGTTGCCGTGGCGAAGCTGGAACTTGACCATATCGGTGGCGGCCTGCAGCGCCACAAGCTCCGCCTCCTGAGCCACGCCCACCTCCTTCATGAGGTCAGTGAGCAGCAGAGCGTATTTACTCATCCTCTGAACGGGCTTCAACAGGTATGACGACAAGTCCATCTTATCCTCCAACTCCACCTGCTTCCTCTGCAGAGAGACAGAGGGACAGACAGAGGGACACAGAGGAGAGGGACAGAGAGAAGAGAGAGGGAGAGAGACAGAGAGACAGAGGGAGAAGAGAGAGACAGAGAGAGAGAGAGGAGAGGGACAGAGGAGAGAGAGAGGAGAGAGACAGAGAGAGAGAGAGAGAGAGAGACAGAGGAGAGAGAGAGGAGAGGGACAGAGGGAGAGAGAGAGGAGAGAGACAGAGAGGAGACAGAGGGAGAGGAGAGAGACAGAGGAGAGAGACAGAGGAGAGGGAGAGGAGAGGGACAGAGGAGAGAGAGAGGAGAGAGACAGAGAGGAGACAGAGGGAGAGGAGAGAGACAGAGGAGAGAGAGAGGAGAGAGACAGAGAGGAGACAGAGGGAGAGGAGAGAGACAGAGGAGAGAGACAGAGGAGAGAGAGAGGAGAGGGACAGAGAGGAGACAGAGGAGAGAGACAGAGGGAGAGAGAGAGGAGAGAGACAGAGAGGAGACAGAGGGAGAGGAGAGAGACAGAGGAGAGAGACAGAGGAGAGAGAGAGGAGAGGGACAGAGAGAAGAGAGAGAGGAGAGAGACAGAGAGGAGACAGAGGAGAGAGACAGAGGGAGAGAGAGAGGAGAGAGACAGAGAGGAGACAGAGGGAGAGGAGAGAGACAGAGAGAGAAGAGAGAGACAGAGGAGAGAGAGAGGAGAGGGACAGAGGAGAGAGAGAGGAGAGAGACAGAGAGAGAGAGAGAGAGACAGAGGAGAGAGAGAGGAGAGGGACAGAGGAGAGGGAGAGGAGAGGGACAGAGAGAAGAGAGTGAGGAGAGAGACAGAGAGGAGACAGAGGAGAGAGACAGAGGGAGAGAGAGAGGAGAGAGAGAGAGGAGACAGAGGGAGAGGAGAGAGACAGAGGAGAGAGACAGAGAGGAGACAGAGGAGAGAGACAGAGGGAGAGAGAGAGAAGGAGGAGGAAGGTCAATGTCAGTTGATGTTAAACTCAAAAAATGTGAGGAATGTGGTAAACAGTGAGAGGTCAAAGGTCACAGTGAGCTAACAGAGGTTACAGCTTGGATGGAGTCCAGAGGTCAAAGGTCAGAGGTCAGAGAGGAGCTCACCCTGAAGAAGGAGTTCCCGTGGTTGGCCAGCAGAGCGTCAGACTTGGGCTTGTTCTTGCTGTACAGAGCATAAAGAGCGAACTGCTCCTGCTGTTCAAACAGAGCACAGACACACCTGAGCATGACGTCCACAGGTAGGTGACAAGTTCAGGCGCGTGACGCCACACGCCCGAAGGTCAGGAGGTCCAGGTCGACCTGGACCAGGTCGACCTGGACCAGGTTGAGGACTCAGGAGGACTCAGTCCTCTACACAGCCTGCAGTTTGCAGTGAGTCTGTAAACCAAGAGCTGAAACGTCGACTGAGCAGTGACCGATCAACGATCAATGAACGAAGAACCAAAGATCAAAGACCTGTCTAATGTCTGTCTGTGTGCGTGTGTGTGTGTGTGTGTGTTTGTGTGTGCATGTCCTACGTGTCTCAGGAAGCAGTGTGGGACTCTCAGCGGGTGTTTCCAGCAGGCCTCCAGCTCCTTCAGGAAGAACTGACTGTGGAAGTCCAGAAGCTTCTCCAGGTTTCCGAAGACGACGGAGCGTTTGCCCCTCAGGTCCTGAGGAAGGTCGGCTCGCTCCATCTCAGGGAAGTAGTGACGGATGATGTAACGCAGCGAGCGAACGTACTCCCTCTCCGTGGTCACCATCTCCTCCACGACGTGACGCAGCTTACTGCAGAGACAACACACACACACATGAGCCGCTCAGTCCTCCTCCTCCTCCTCCTCCTCCTCCTCCTCCTCCTCCTCCTCCTCCGCCCGGTGGTCTGTGTCTGTTTCATTACTCGACAGGATTCAGCCTGCGACCGTCAGTCCAGCACAGTTTGAGTTCCCCTGGTACTCCAGCAGGGGGCGACCTTAACGTGTACTGACACAGTAAAGTTCACCTTCACTGAAGGAAAAATACACATCACAATGTACAAATACTCACATTATAAGTACTGACGTATCCCTCAAGTGTACTTAGCGATAAAAAGTATTCTTAAACACAGGATTAGTGTTGTAACTAAAGTAAGCTGTGATGACTTGATGTACTGTAACCTCATCTACTGCCGGTGAAGTGCAGTAAAAAGTACAAGGTTTCCCTCTGAAATGCAGTAGCTAAGCACAGAGTACCTGAGAGTAGTACTCCAGTACAGTTAATATCAGAGTACATTTCCTAAATGAAACCAAATCATCTGAGGTTTTATTTTTGGTTTCACTCACGCTCTCGCTGATTACCCACCTTCCTCTGGGTCGGGAGTCTGCCGCCGGGCTGCCGCCGGTTCTGGGGGTGCCGGGTGTCCCGGGGCTGCGCGGGCCCGGTCCTGCCCGGCCGTGAGCAGCCGTCCTGGGGCAGAGCGTGCGGTCGGCCGCCTCGGTGCTGCTGACCTCCAGACCGCGGATGAACACGCCAGTGTTTCCTCTCGCTCTCACCGGCTCGCTGAGGGCGCGAGGACACGGTCCGTAGCGCGGCGTCTCAGGGGTGGAGGGACAGTCAAAGCTCTGAGTCTTCCTGAGCTGCTGCCGCCTACTGGAGGAGGAGGAGGAGCAGGCCGAGGAGGGGGTGAAGCTGGCAGAGGAGCCGAAGTGGGGGAGGCTGGGACTGGAGGAGCAGGTCACCGCTCGGTCCGATGGCTCCTCTGAGGAGGCGCTGCGGAACAAGCGCTTGAGGAGTGGGGTGTGCTGGGGGGTGATAGGAGAGGAGGTGGGAGCAGGAGTGGAGGTGGTGGGTAGCAGGGAGGAGGAGGTGCTACGAGGAGGTGAGGAGGCGGAGCTGTCCTCCTTGGAGAGGCAGGAGGAGGAGGAGGAGGTGGTTTCATGCACCCCCCAAAGTCCAGACAGGCTTATCCTGGAGGAGGTGGAGCTTCTGCTGAGGACAGAGTCCGAGCGCGGTCTGTGGGCAGAGTCTCGTGTCCTGAGCGCCGCCTCCATCTTCCTGTCAAACGTCTTATTGGTCTCCTGACACTTGGACCAGGCGAAGCTCCACTGACGGAGGCCTCGCTCACCCCGCAGCTCGCCCGCCACCGCCTTCATCTCCTCAAAACGACTGTCTGGGATTGGTGGGTGCTGGCGTCGGTAGTCCTCCAGGCAGCCAATCACAGCCTGGCATTTGTCTGGCAGCGTGCAGTCCTCCATGCTGATACCAGCGAGGTGACGCATGCCCTCTAACGCCCAGCCGTAGGCCTGCAGACAGAGAGACAGCCAATCAGCTGCGAGTCACATGTGACATCATACCGAGGGGGTGTGGCCCCAGGAACACCTGTGACCTTTAACCCTGATCTCCAGCAGGTCCAGAATGGTTTCCTAACGAATGAAGCCAATGAGTCAAAGGTTCTGTGCTGAAAATATCTCAAAACACAAAAACTTTATCGACAACCTGAGTGAAAATATTTAAACCACTGAGGCAACGAATGAAGGACGGAGACAAACAGATCTGTTCTGATGTCTCACACCCAGAGACAGACAGACAGACAGACAGAGAGAGAGAGAGAGAGAAAGAGGGAGAGAGACAGACAGACAGAGACAGGAGGTTAGGGAATGACATCACCCTCCTCGCTGGTAGGGAGAAAGCTTTGAAGTGTGTTTGAGTGCCACAAAGGAGGCGACCTCCTCTCTGTTGAGGGTTGGAGGGGGAGGTGTGTGTGTGTGTCTCTGTGTGTGTGTGTGTGTGTGTGTGTGTGTGTGTGTGGTATAAATAAAGGGAAGAGGCCTCCTGCTCTCATGCACTGATGGACTGAATGAATCTTTACTCCTCTTACAGACAACTAATACGTTACCTCACCAGGAAAACACACACACACACACACACACACACACACACACACACTGGAGGTATGAGGCGTTACAGAGTGGAGCGTCTTCACTCACAGAGGATCTCTGATGAGTTCACACACAAACTGACAGCAGATCAGTTTCACATCTTCATCAGTTTAATGAAATCTCAGAGGCACCAAAGCTGAAACTGAATGAAGTGCAAGTCATCACCGACACTCCAGAGAGAGAGCGCGCGTACACACACACACACACACACACACACACACACACACACACACACACACACACACAGAGCTACAGTAGGTCACTGGGTCAGCTGTGTGTGTGTGTGTGTGTGTGTGTGTGTGTGTGTGTGTGTGTGTGTGTGTGGGAACTGAGCGGCTGCAGCATTCAGGACACATCAGTCAGCTAATCAGTTTGAAGAGCACTCAGCTGAAACACTGTGTGTGTGTGTGTGTGTGTGTGTGTGGTAGGGGCGTCTTCCAGTCATCTGTCCTGTGAGGAAGAGGATGGACAGACAGATGTTTCAGGGTCTCTGCACAAACTGACAAACATGAGTTCTACTGTGGATCAAAACAAGAGAAGAAGAGGAGAGGAGGCGAGGGGGAGAGGAGGAGAGGAGGAGAGAAGGAGAGGAGGAGAGGTAAGAGAGGAAGAGAGGAGGAAAGGAGGAGAGGAGGAAAAGGAGGAGAGGAGGAGAGAAGGAGAGGAGGAGAGGTAAGAGAGGAAGAGAGGAGGAAAGGAGGAGAGGAGGAGAGGGAGGAGGAGGAGAGGGAGGAGAGGGGGAGAGAAGGAAAGGAGGAGAGGTAGGAGAGGAGGAGGGGAAGAGGGGGGAGAAGAGGAGAGAAGGAGAGGAGGAGAGGGAGGAGAGGAGGAGAGAAGGAGAGAAGGAGAGGGAGGAGAGGAGGAGAGGAGGAGAGGAAATGAAAAGAGAAGAGAAGAGGACTGACGGCAGACTCTAATTGAAATAACATGGTTGTTGTTGTTGTGCTGAGGAGACAGAAGGAAAAGACGAGGAGGAGGAGGAGGAGGAGGAGGGATTGTGGAGGGCTGACCAGGTCCAGACAGGCTCTGGTTTGGGGACCAGTGGCCCTGCAGGACTCCAGGCCTGGACCCAGTCAACCAAAGAAGAGGAGGAGGGAGGAGGGAGGAGGGAGGTTAAAACCCTCCAAAACCACATGAAAGGAGGAGGGGGCAGGGCTCTTCAGAGCATGAGGAGGAGGAGGAGGAGGAGGAGGAGGAGGAGGAGGAGGAGGAGTGGTCTTACTTCAAACAGCAGCATGTTCAGTGAAGAGGAGCTCCCAGTTTTCAAAGCTCAGCTACCTTCAGCCTTTTATCAGGTAACAACTCAAACTGAAAGTCTGATCGACCGCTGGCTCCGATCACTGATCAATACAATGATCAATAAAACACTGTCCACTGACACACACACACACACACACACACACACACACACAGTGTGTGTGTGTGTGTAACGCTGCCTGCTCATTGGCTCTTCTCAGCTGTGCCGACCAGGTGAGCCTGCTGAGTGTTTGAGCTTCCTCACACAGGAAGTTGAGTCAGCGTCATATTTAACCTCCAGCTGAACACTGACCGTCCTTCACAGGAGGAGAAAGACACTGTGTGTCCTCTGAGGACACAACATGTAGAGTCCAACAACACGACATGGACCAGGACCAGGAGAGGTGGGAGTCCTGCAGATCAGCAGTCTCACAAACCACGGAGGACACGTTAAAACCACGACGGCTGCCAAAGACTTTCTGGTCCATCTTCCATCCAGAACCTGGTCCAACCAAACACCTCAGCCTGTCCACCACAGTCTGCCACTGCCAGTCCTAATACCTGATACTCAGCGTGAAGAGGGTCCAGCTACAACACAACAAGATCCAGACAGTTCCTGTCCTGGTCCCACTGTGGTGGAACGAGGTCCACGTCCACAGCAGGACAGCAGAAACTCATGTGAATAAAAATGGCACCAGGAAGCAGTCTGAGCCGCTGACGTGGAAACATGGAGTCCAGCTGGAGATCAGTTAACACCCTGTCCTCTTCAGTCCAACTGTGTGTTTGGTGTGAACGGATCATGGAGTCCATCCCAGTCCAACATGGCTGACAGCCTCAGTTAGCTCATTCTGCAGAGTCGAGTCTGTGGACACAAACCCTTCATCCTGAACCACATGGAGCCGCTGGGTCAGAGCTGATACTGGACTTAACTGTCAGTGACGGAGCTCAACACTGTCACACCTTCAGCACACCTCCAACTCATCACTACAGCTCAGCACAAAGCAGAATCAAAGAGGGCTGAAGACCAGCGTGGGGGGTCAGGACACGGTCCACCAAAACCTCAGGAAGAAACGGCTGCTCACAGTCCGCACAGCCAAAACCTGAACGTGGTTCCCTGAACTCAACCCAGACCTGATTCTAACAGGAACCCTAAAACCAAGTCAGACCTCTAAAACAGCCTC
The DNA here is from genome assembly GCF_051107435.1 of Chaetodon auriga. NCBI lineage: Eukaryota > Metazoa > Chordata > Actinopteri > Chaetodontiformes > Chaetodontidae > Chaetodon > Chaetodon auriga. The sequence goes on along the minus strand of NC_135074.1, from coordinate 33,145,619 downwards.
ATTTTACCAAAGCATCCTCAAAGTGTCCACAAAGCGTCCTCAAAGTGTCCTCAAAGCGTCCTCAGAGCGTCCTCAGAGCTCCAGCGTCACATAAACAGAAACAGCCCGCCGCTAACACGAACAGAAGCTAACATCTGTTAGCTCACTTAGATCCTGTTAGCTTTCTGAGGCAGGAGCATGAAAAACACACACACACACACACACACACACACACACACACACACACACACACACAGAGGCTTCCACATCAAACTGAGTTAAACTGTTGGCAAACAAAACTGCAGTGTGTGTGTGTGTGTGTGTGTGTGTGTGTGTGTGTGTGTGTGTAAAGTGAGAGAAGGAGTAAAGTGTGTGTCGTACCTCGACGTGTTCTGCTGAAGAGCTGCAGCCTGACTGAAGTGAGGAGAGAGCAGCAGCCTGACCACACACACACACACACACACACACACACACACACACACACACACACACACACACACACACACACTCTCTGCCCCCCTCATTCACAGGCTGAATGGCAGATGGGCGGTCCCAGGAGGAGGGGAAGGGGGTCGCCACGGCAACAAAGACTTTTCAAAGGAGTGAAAGGAGGAAGGAGGGAAAACTTGGCACTGGAGTGATACCTGGACTACACACACACACACACACACACACACACACACACACACACACACACTCAGACAGAATGAAGAAACATGAAGCAGCACAGTGACTCAGTGAGTCCTCCTCCTCTTCCCCCTCCTCCTCCTCCTCCTCCTCCTCCTCAGGGTTAGGATGAAGCAGCCACTACAATAACTCCAGAATCCCATGAGAAACATTCACGTATACTCTGTTTTCTCTGCTTCTCATGTCGACAGACAGAGAGACAGACAGACAGACAGACAGACAGACAGAGAGAAAGTCTGTACATACATACAGATACAGACACAGATACAGACACAGACACACACACACACACACACACACACCTCCTACAGTACAGGGTCATGTGGACAAAGACCATCACCCTCTACACACCCTCAGTACACAAAACAATATTGACACTCTCACCCCCCCCCCCCCCCCACCCACCCTTCCCCCCCCCCCCCCCAACCTCCCTCCTGGCCTCAATACAAGCTGTCAGTTTCACTGCAGGAGGATGATATGAGGAGGAGGAGGAGGAGGAGGAGGAGGAGCAGTGTCACAGCTTCAGACAGAAGAAAGCAGCAGCTACGCTTCAGCCTAAGCTAACGAGCAGCTGTTAAAGTAGACGTCAGCTACAGGTGAGGATGATGAGGTCACAGCGTGAACGCCACCATGAACACAACATCAGAGGAAGGCTGACTCCTCTTCTACAGCCTCATCGATGAGGCTGACTCCTCTGAAACTCCTCTTTAACGCACAGCTGCAGTCACAGTACCTGGTCTAAGAAGCCGTAGAGTCTGACGGTCCTCTCGATGTTCTGGCCCGTGGTTTTGACCCGCTGAGAGAAGTCCTGAAGATGGGCCCAGAAACAGTGAACTTTGACCTCATAGACGCAGAGGTCAGCTGACGACATGTCGCCCCAACACTCCAGACGACTCAACAATGCCTCGCCTCGCCTACAGTGCTCCTACAGAGAAGAAGAAGAAGAAGAAGAAGAAGAAGAAGAAGAAGAAATTACGGCTGATCTGTGTCTGTTTCTCTGTCTGTCTCTGTCTGTCTGTCTCTGTCTCTCTGTCTGTCTGTCTGTCTGTCTCTGTCTGTCTGTCTGTCTCTCTCTCTCTCTGTCTGTCTGTCTCTTTCTCTCTCTGTCTGTCTCTTTCTCTCTCTCTCTGTCTCTCTCTGTCTGTCTCTCTCTCTGTCTGTCTCTCTGTCTGTCTGTCTGTCTGTCTCTGTCTCTCTCTGTCTGTCTCTCTCTCTGTCTGTCTCTCTGTCTGTCTGTCTGTCTGTCTGTCTCTGTCTCTCTCTCTGTCTGTCTCTCTGTCTCTCTCTGTCTGTCTGTCTCTTTCTCTCTCTGTCTGTCTCTTTCTCTCTCTCTCTGTCTCTCTCTGTCTGTCTCTCTCTCTGTCTGTCTCTCTGTCTGTCTGTCTGTCTGTCTCTGTCTCTCTCTCTGTCTGTCTCTCTCTCCATCTGTCTGTCTCTGTCTCTCTCTGTCTGTCTCTCTCTCTGTCTGTCTCTCTGTCTGTCTGTCTGTCTCTGTCTCTCTCTCTGTCTCTCTCTCTCTGTCTGTCTCTCTGTCTGTCTCTCTCTCCGTCTGTCTGTCTCTGTCTCTCTCTGTCTGTGTCTGTCTGTCTCTCTGTCTGTCTCTCTCTCCGTCTGTCTGTCTCTGTCTCTCTCTGTCTGTGTCTGTCTGTCTCGTACATATGCAGTCTTGTGAAAGTCTCTGAAGTCCTCTTGTTTTTGGTTGAGCAGCTCCAGAGAGTCCACCGGCTCCTGCAGTGTCTTCAGACGAGCCTCCCCGACCTCCTGCAGCCACGAGCTCACCTGGACACACAGAGGCCTGAGGTGTGGTTAGGCTGCTTGGTTACAGGTAACTAACTGTTTATTGGACAGTTCCATTCGTCCTCCTCAGGGTCATTTCAGCCGCCGCCACGCTTCCTGTCCCTCTGGACAGTGAGAGGACAGGAGCGACTGATCATATGATGGACCACAGCAGAACATGAAGAAGGACGTGTTCGTCCTGCTGACGCAAAGACTAAACGCCTGAATCATCACATTGACAGTGACGTTCTGACATGTGACCGCCGTCACTGCGCAGCTTCGTGTTGAGGATGAGCTCAAAGCGACCAGGTGAAACCGCCCTGAGCAGGTCTCAGGTGTGTGTGTGTGTGTGTGTGTGTGTGCGCGCGCACTGAGCGCACTCAGACTGACCTCGGTGAAGCCCTGCTCCAGGCTCCTGAACTCCAGGATGAAGTGCAGCTCCTGAGTCCTTGAGTTGGACAGCGTCACCAGGCGGTGCAGCAGCTCGTCCACCTCGTCATACAGAGCCGCCACCGTCTCCACCGCCGCCCGCCGGTCCTCGGCCACGCTGACGCCGCCCTCCTCTCTGCGGAGCCGCGAGAGCGAGGCTCCGCCCTCCTGCTGTAACTGCACCAATCGGCTGTCTTCGAGGATGCTACACATCAGCGCCTTGTATCTGGCCAACAGCAGCTCGGCAT
>NC_135074.1:33077500-33137500 GCF_051107435.1 Chaetodon auriga | reverse complement strand
TCTCCTGCCTCCTCGGCAGTGTGGGCGTGCAGCAGTAAATCTTCACCCCCTCTACACTCCTCTTCACCTTCATCGTCTGACACTATTATGTCATGTTTCCCTTTCTGCCTCACCTCTGCCTCCTCCCTCTCTTCCCCTCGCTCCTCCTCCTCCTCTCTCTCAGTGTTTGGCTTCAGACTCCTGCCTGAATCAGTACCTTCAATTTGAATGCTGGAGGTCCCCACGACATCAGGAGGAGCAGCAGAGGAGGAGGAGGAGGAGGAGGAGGAGGAGGAGGCAGAAGTGGGTGAGATGGGAGTGAGGACGACAGGTGCACAGGAGTCATGATTGAGGTTCTCCTCAAGGAGCCTGGAGCAAAGCCCCACCTCCACACTGGGCCAGGAGGAACGTGTGGTACCAGCGGTGTGTGCGTTGGTGGTTTTGGGTGTGTGTGTGTCTGTGTGTGTGTCGGTGTGTGCGTCGGTGGTTTTGTGTGTGTGTGTGTCTGTGTGTGTGTCGGTGTGTGTGCTGGTCCTGGCTCGGTGCTGCTGGCTGATGGACTGGGTTAAAGAGCCTTTCTGTGGGGAGAAGCGAGGCAGCGGGAGCTCCGTCAGCTCCACGTACTCGCCCTCCGAGTCCTCGCCCTCACTGCTCGCTGGTGATTGGTCAGTTTTTGCTGCCCTTGGCAGGAGCTTTATGTCCCGCCTCGCGGTTTTAGAGTCTCTACAGAGATTGTGCGATGTGTTAATTAACACGTCTCCACCCTTAACGGATGACTCCTTGTCCTCCTTCAGGGAGGTCCGGGGCCGCCTGATGAATTGTGGGTAGACAAGGTCCTCCCAGGGGACCCTGAAGACGTCTCCGTGGGCAGAGAGGAGGCAGCGCTCCAGCCTGGACGCTCCTCGCCGCTCCCTCTCACCGTTGACAGAGTCCAGCCAGGCCATGCTGAAGAGGGAGCGCAGAGCTACCTCCGACACCTCCTGCTGCTCCACATGACGGCTGCCGGCTGACACGCTGACACACAGGAGCAGGCGGGGGCAGGAGGTAACAGCACTCCTGCAGGAGGCACCGTGTGTTCGAGAAAGAGGAGGAGGAGCAGCAGCAGCAGCAGGAGTAGCAACCAGCAGGTAGAAGTCTCCTGGACGGAGGAGGCGCTGGTCCAGAGGACAGAGCTGAACCACTACCTTCTCATGGACGCACAGAGGCCACCCCTCATGACGAAACACCAAACCACAGTACTGCATCTGAGGGGGAGGAGGACGGGAGGAGAGAGGAGGAGGAGGAGGACGGGAGGAGGAGGACAGGAGGAGAGAGGGGGAGGAGGGCGGGAGGAGGAGGACAGGAGGAGAGAGGAGGAGGATGGGAGGAGAGAGGAGGAGGGAGACAGGAGGAGAGAGGAGGAAGATGGGAGGAGAGAGGAGGAGGAGGACAGGAGGACAGAGGAGGAGGATGGGAGGAGAGAGGAGGAGGGAGACAGGAGGAGAGAGGAGGAAGATGGGAGGAGAGAGGAGGAGGAGGACAGGAGGACAGAGGAGGAGGACAGGAAGAGAGAGGAGGAGGAGGACAGGAGGAGAAAGGAGGAGGAGGACGAGAAAAGAGAGGAGGAGGAGGAGGACAGGAGGAAAGAGGAGGAGGAAGACGGGAGAAGAGAGGAGGAAGAGGACGGGAGGAGAGACGAGGAGGGAGAGAGGAGGAAAGAGGAAGAAGATGGGAGGAGAGAGGAGGAGGAGGACAGGAGGACAGAGAAGGAGGAGGAGGACGGGAGGAGAGAGGAGGAGGAGGGCGGGAGGAGATAGGAGGAGGGAGACAGGAGGAAAGAGGAAGAAGATGGGAGGAGAGAGGAGGATGAGGACAGGAGGAGAGAGGAGGAGGAAGACGGGAGGAGAGAGGAGGAGGGAGACAGGAGGAAAGAGGAAGAAGATGGGAGGAGAGAGGAGGAGGAGGACAGGAGAAGAGAGGAGGAGGACAGGAAGAGAGAGGAGGAGGAGGAGGACAGGAGGAGAAAGGAGGAGGAGGACGGGAGAAGAGAGGAGGAGGAGGACAGGAGGAGGAGGACAGGAGGAAAGAGGAGGAGGAGGAAGAAAGGAGAGAGGAGGAGGAGGAAAGGAGGAGGAGGATGGGAGGAGAGAGGAGGAGGAGGAGGAGAGGAGAGAAGAGGAGGAGGACGGGAGAAGAGAGGAGGAGGAGGACAGGAGGGCAGAGGAGGAGGACAGGAGGACAGAGGAGAGAGGAGAGGGAGGGCGGGAGAAGAGAGCAGGAGGAGGACAGGAGGACAGGAGGAGAGAAGAGGAGGAGGACAGGAGGGCAGAGGAGGAGGAGGAGGAGGACAGGAGGAGAGAAGAGGTGGAGGACAGGAGGGCAGAGGAGGAGGAGGACAGGAGGAGAGAAGAGGAGGAGGACAGGAGGGCAGAGGAGGAGGAGGACGGGAGGACAGAGGAGGAGGAGGAGGAGGACAGGAGGACAGAGATGAGGGTCAGTTCAAATGATTGACAGTGCTCTGCTGGCGCTCAGCCTGTCAGTTCAGTTCAGCTCTGTGGTTTCCACTGCAGGTGAAGGCTGACCTGAGATCAGCCACAGTCACAGTAGATCCATTAAAGACAGGCGTCTACCTGATCCTCCTTTAATGTTCTACTACAGATCTGCTCCTCAGGTTCGTCTTTACCTCAGCAGTTCGTCAACACCCTCAAGTCCACCTGCCGCCCTAAAGCTCCAGCTGCTGAGCCAATCGGACGCCATTCGCCACCAGCAGCATTACGTTTCTGCTCACTGACAGCCAATCAACAGAGCCCACAGCTTTCTGTCCTCTCTACCTGTGTCTGGAGACACCCAGCAGCAGCCAGGTGACAGTTACCTTAACCAAACATGACACATCGGCCAATCACAGCCGGTGTCCAACAGGCAAGACCAGACACGACCAGAGAGAGTGAGACAGTCACTGACTGAATCAGAGCTCCATGCTGGTTCAGGTGAGTTTATGTCAGAGAGGACCAGCAGGTGACCACCTTCTGTTTGACGGATGATTGACACAGAGTCTAACCTGTCCTGGTCTCAGGTAGTCAAACCTCTCCAGACTGGATGAACTGGGACTACTCACACAGGCATCTTGCTGGAGTTTCTCTAAGAACTGCTTTGCAGGCAGCAGGAAGTGGATCAGGTAGCGAAGGCCGTCTCCTCTGTAGCAGCCCTCCACCACGCTGAGGACCTGACAGAGGACAGTCGGGGATGTGGCCTGGAAGGGCGGGTAGAGGGCGGACAGAGCGGTCTGGATGCACCGGTCCAAAGATTCAGAGTCCTGAGAGGAAAAGGACAAAGCAAGGTGAGTCAACCGGTTCAGCTCCACCGAACTCTGCGCTCAGGTGACGCTGCTTTCAGTCCTTCACTGAGACTGAGAGCTGTGAGTACCTCACAGAGTCCACCTCAAACAATCAGGCGGAGTTTTCAGAGAGTGAGAGTTCAGGTTGAAACTGAGGAGAGGTGTGTCCCACCTGACATGACAATAAGTTAAGATGGTTTCAGGAAAATTGAAACCATCTTAAATGAGATTATTTAAGATTAACTATGATTCAGAGATCCTGAGAAGAAACTGTCCTGACTGTAAATGATCTTATCTGAACTCTGAGGAGAGAGAGAGTGTGTGTGTGTGTGTGTGTGTGTGTGTGTGTGTGTGTGTGTGTGTGTGTGTATCTGAGGCTTCGTGTTAGTCCAGGGTTAGTTAGTCTCAGCTTAAATGACAGCTGAACAAAAACAGACAACAAGGTTAGCACTGAGGTGTGTGTGTGTGTGTGTGTGTGTGTTTACAGGACACACAGCGGCACACACAGACTGAGCCTGGTCTGAACGTTAGACAGGAACAGTCCTCTGACTCAGATCCACCAGCCAGACCCTCCAGAGCCACAGACCGGCCCAGCTGAGCCTCCACACAGAGGCCTGCAGCGCCCTCTGCTGCATGTTAGATTCCATGTTGCTGTTCTCGGGCGCTCTGACACGCAGCCAACACACCTCTGATCAGCACGTGTTTGTTCTCTGAGAGCGCCGGGCTAACCGCCGAGGGCGCGCCCGGGAGGCCCTGGAGGTGCGGCCGGGAGGCCCCGTCTGCCGCGGCGAGGACGGGCTGTAACTGGACCCGCTGGTCGGGGGACAGCACAGACTGGTCAGGTAAAAATATCATGGGGCACACGTGGTCTGGCTCCAGCCTGCTGAGACCGTCTCAGTGAGGTCACATACTGTTTTATCCTCCCTCTCTTTCTGTTGGCACATGAGTCCAGCCTTCCTCCTCCTCCTCCTCCTCCTCCTCCTCCCTAATGACTGACAGAAGCTGAGGCTCCACTCGTCACAGCCCGCTTCAGTCAAAATGTCCTCATTTCATCAGTCTTCTGTGACTGTCTCTCAGAGCAGAGTCACTATCAAACTGCACGTTTGACTGAAGAGGAGCACACCTGGACGAACACCTGCCCACCACAGCTCCCACAGGCCTGTTCAGCACGCTCGCCGTTTACAGGCGACCTGTGCATCTTCACTTTGTTTCTCCTTCTTAAACTTTTCTTTTAGTACTGGTCTGCTGTGGTGAGTTCAGGAACAACTGCTGAAGTGCTTCACAGACGCCGTCGTGGTTCTAGGTCTCAGCCTTCAGGCCCTTCACACGTGCACAGGACGTGACCTGGAGGAGAAGCCGCACCTTAACCCTGGTCCACTCTGGACACGGTCCAGGCCTGACTCTGTGGACAGTGTCCATGTGAGAGAACGGCTTCGTAGTAAACTGGGCGTGACAGGACTTGATAATACTGGAGGTCCTGATTCAGAGACTAAAACTCATAAAATGAAACAGGAAATTGAGGCGACGGTCAGGACGTCAGGTGACCCGATCAGACGCTGAGGTCACCGCCGTCAGTGTGAAAGGACCAGTGTCCTCATTCATAACGTCTTTAAACTCCAGAGCTCAGAGGACAGCAGCTGCCTACAGGACGGACTGCAGACCAGCTGTCCAGCTGACAGACAGCATGTCCACTGGACAGACCTGGTGAATTTGTTGTCTTTGATGGAGATCAGCTGATCAGCTGACAGTTTGCTTTCATTCAGGCAGCGTCGAGGTGAACGTTCTGGATGTGACTCAGATGAGCAACATTCACACAACAGCTGGCAGCCAAAAGCTGCTCTGAAGCCAATATTAGCAGCAGGATATCAGATGACGGGGGGGGGGGGGGGGGGGGGGTGACCCACACACACCAGTTCAAACTGTTGACGCGAGCAAAGACACAAGCTCTTTTGGCTCCGAGTGAATTTCACACTGTGGTTAACAGATGAACAAACACAAACTGTGTGGCAGACAGACAGAAGGACAAAGACCGCGTCCTCGTCCCTTAGATTCTCTGGACGGGTCCCAGTCTGACTCTTCTGCATCATCTGAACTCACCACAACTCTTTGAGCCGGACGTTTAATCCAAACCAGCGAGTCCTGGTGTGTGAGACACGTTCAGCATGTCTTCATGACAAAGACGTCCACACACTCGTCTCCAACGAGACAGGAAGCAACCGTTTAATAAAACCAGTCAGCTGACGGTGCTGATCAGCTGAGCACGACCGGGAGGACAACAAGAACGCTTTGAACATTTCAGCTCCAACACGCAGACGAAACCACACTCACATGTTCTGAAACTAAACTTCAGCTCACAAGGAAGTGTGTGATGCATCTTTATCAGATTCATCAACATCAACAACAGAGAAGATCAACAACAACAAAGTCCCACACAAACACAAGTCTGCAAGTCCCTCTGCTTTGGAACTAAATACACAACAACAACAGCAAAAACAACAACAACAACAACAACAATGACAAAACAGCAGCAAAAACTACAACAACCGCAAAACAACAAACAACAACAACAAAAACAACAGCAGCAGCAGCAAAAACAACAACAACAACAACGACAAAACAGCAGCAAAAACTACAACAACCGCAAAAACAACAAACAACAGCAAAAACAACAACAGCAGCAGCAGCAGCAAAAACAACAGCAAAAAGAACAACAACAACAACAACAACAACAACACGCTTCCAGTCAGATCTGCATCCTGATGAACTGGACACCAACTCCAAATGAAGCATGAAGGAATTCAATGATGCTTCATCCTGTTGTCTCTGTAAACAGGACGGCAGTGAGTGTGTGTGTGTGTGTGTGTGTGTGTGTGTGTGTGTGAGGAAAATAAAAATATGGGAAATAAGGGTCAACGACAACACACACAGGAATCAGGAGTATAGAAATGTGAGGATTATAGTATTACAACTGCAGCTTTGCCTTGGTTTAGAGAGGGTGAGGAGGGTGAGGAGGGTGAGGAGGAGGCACATCAAAGCAGGCCAAATGAGGTTCCCATGGGAGAGCGAGCGAGGCCACCCACTGTGAGCCCTGCTGAATAATAACTTCATTATCCTCCACAGAGCAGGCTGCAGCCATGAAGCACGTTCACTGAAGGTACAGACCAAGACAAAGCTTCACTTCTGACATCACTGACGATTCAAAGGGCCAATGAGAAGGAGGTCGGAGGTCAGAGGTCAGAGGTCATAGCAGAGGATGTACAGGTCCTTCCTGTCCTCAGAGAGAGCACATTTCCAGACTCAGTGCTGAGCTGCGACGGCTTTCATCTCATCGTTTGGACCATGTTAAACTCTATTACCACAGAGACAAACATGGAGACAGCGTGTCTCTGTCCACAGTTAAACGACTGCTGAGCGGAGACCAGGACAATGTCTCAGAGACCAGACAAACCTAATAAAGAGCGTCAGTCAGGTATTATAGAGGCGAGGCTACACACACGAAGACACACAGGACATCACAGCCAGGGTCCCTCCTGTGTCTCCAGACGTGTCCACAGTCTCTTTGTGTTAGCTCACATTCATCAGATCGCTGCTGACGGAGCCTGAGGCATCAGGCCGTTCAGGAACAAAGACCTGAACCTGGCGGTCACACCAAGAACCTGCAGTCTGGGCTCATCATCCGGGAGAGTTCAGCACTCTGTAACATTCAGGAAATCAGCCACGAAAGCTTGAAACGGGGAAACACCTGAGCCAATCAGAGAGCAGGCTTCTCTGACGCCTTGTGTATAACCCCAGACAAAGGCAGTGTGTGTGAAAGTGTGTGTTTGAGCAAAGGCTGCTGTCTAATCATCCAGATGGAGCCTTTAAACTAATCCAATCTCTCAGGTTCTGCTGGTTTCAGTGAATAGTCCCTGGAGCCTCCGTCTCCCTGGAGGACATGATTCATCCACCCAACCGCTCAGCTGCCTGCTGATGGAAAAACCAGTTCCTGCTGGGCGTGGAGGACAAGGGCGCAGCACTGACAGCGACACCGTCAGCTCCGCTCAGACGGGATCCCTCAGGCTGGTGCTTTTGGACATCATGCGCCAATTTTCTGATATAAATAGAAGACACAGACGTTCGTCTGAGGCGTCCTCGGGGTCTTTAACCAATCAGGCCAGGGGAGGGGTCGAGGATCCTGGACGGCGCGGGTCATGACCTGGTCACTAACCAATCATGGTGACACAGCACAGGAGGGAGGGGCTCTAAAAGGCAACGGGACCACAGGAGGCATGACCTTTGACCCCCTCACACACACACACACACACACACACACACACACACACACACACACACACACACAGTGACAGATCCGCCCAGCTGTCCTACAGATTAAAGGAGGTGGAGCTTCTTCAAGGTGTGTGAGGAGGTCTGAGGTGGACAGGGTCTGTGTCAGTCCGGACTGCTCAGGTGTCTCAGGTCTCCTCAGTGTGAATTCAGTCTAAAGTCCTTTCTGAGCTTCGGTTTTTGGACATTTTTGTCTTTAACACGAGCAGATGTTTCCAGACACACTGCCGGCCTCAAACATCAATCATCACTGAGTGTAATCTGAACACACACACACACACACACACACACACACACACACACACACACACACACACACACACTGTTGTTGGCTGCAGCTGGGAGATAAAACCATGTCCTATTTATTTCCCTGTTGTGCTGCAGTGATGTGGTGAACCAATGAGCTTCATCCTCCAACAAAACAGCCTGTTTTCAAACTCGATGAACGTTTTCATCTGAGTCACACCAGCAGATCAGAGACACCCATCATCTCCACAGACACATGTCTCCGGAGTCTCCTGGAGACCTCTGGTGTCTCTGGAGTCTCCTGGAGACCCCTGGAGACCCCTGGAGACCCCTGGAGTCTCCTGGAGACGTCTGATTTCTTCATTATTATGATAAGTGAGGTCCACAGGTAACAGGAGTCCCGTGTGAAAAGGACTTTTGTCTCAGGAAGTTCCACCGGTGTCGTTTTCTGTCTGTCTAATCTCATTTCATTCCTCAGTCTCCTCTCATATTGAAGGAGCTTTGTTCTCGTCCACAGACGTGTTTCCACGTCTCTTTGTCTTCTACCTGCTGCAGCTTGTTTAAGGACAGACATGTTCTCCCCACAGGGATCAGAGTTTGCCTGATCTTATCTCCATCGATGAATGAAGTGTAGGAATGAAGGCTGAACAGCTACAGGACGAGCGTGTCTTTACTGTGGACGTCCCAGCAGTAAACCAATCACAGCTCTGAGGGGACACCATGTGTGAGATGAGACATGAGATGAGACAGACAACAGGCTCAGGTTCAGTGCTGTCAGAGCTGCACAGACAGACGTCTGATCAAATCATGAACACCACGAATCCACAGTGTGAGAAGACAACGTCCTCTCTGACTTCACAGCCACAGAGCTCAGAGTCTCACTAGCTGCCGAGGACATTTTTCAGTCAAAGCTCAGTTTTTGGTGAGAACTGGACCGAAGCTGAAAAAGAGGACCTGAACCGGCTGAGTGTGAACAGAGTCTGAGCTCTTTGTTTCTGCCTCCTCTGGTGCGTTTTCACAGGACTTCACACCTTCGTGAGAGCAAGCAGCAGCTGGGGGACGTCCATCCATCCGTCCATCCCACACAAACATAAACCTCTCACCATCAGGGTAAGACAAAGACGCCGGGCGCCAGCTGGGACAGACAGCGCAGAGCGATGACCTTGACATGCAGAGAGTTTCTACAACAGCAGATCAGATCAGAGCGTTTCTCAGAGCCGACAGGCTGCCAGACCCTGAGACACAGAGACTGGACGAGTCCTGATGGCGCTCACTGAGACGGGCCCAGCTGTGCAGGAGGCAGACACAAAGGGCCCGATGTGAAGGCCACTCCACGAGGGTCTCTGTAGGATTAAAGAGGTGACGCCTCGGCCCCTCTGGGACCTGCTGTGACTGAAGCGCCGAGCTAATATCCACCCGCCGTGAGGCTCAGGGGGGCTGTGGGACAGAACACAAGACAGAAAGACACGCAGAGAAGGTAGACACCATAATCTGAAGGGTAAGAGGTGAGACGTCACCCGGACCACCTGAAGGACATGTGAGTCCTCATATATCACATGTGAGTCCAAACTGAGGCGACTGAACAGACGAGGAGCTGGACACCGTGTTCACTCTGACAAACGTCCTCCAGCAGCTTCTCCATGTACCACAGCAGAAGGTCCTCACCTCCCTCCACATGAAAGGGAACCACACACCTGGTCTGGGGGTCCAGGTAAAGGTGCTCTCTGCTCTCAGGTCACTGCTGATCTTTGAAGCATGGACACAGAAGATTCACGGCTGCACCTTCAAATCCTGGCTGATGTGAGTCACGAGGGACGGTCGAGCTTCACTCAATGGTCATGGCGAGCCACTGACGGAGTCCAGAGCGCTGTGACACCACATGTCAACGGACCGACACGTATGACCGTTAGACACGTGCTCATTAATGTGATCTGTGATTCAGCTGTTAAGGAAGTAAACCACAGAGCTGACTGGGTGTTTACTGGTTCCTGTTCAGTCAGCTGTTCATGACCACAAACACATTTTTTATCTGGACCAAACAAAGAGCTTTTACATTTTTAAGTCTCTGAGTGCCACTCTTATGATATCTTCTGGCTTTCAATCGGACACACATAAGATTTAAAGGCGTGAGCTGCCATCCGTGTAAACTCAGTAATCAATACTGGTTTCTGGATCCACCTTTAAATTCCAGGTGTCACCTCACACTGAAGTGGGTCAGAGGGTTTAATGGTCCGGGGGAATCTTCTTCCAACGGGTGTTAAATTCAGGTGGTGGGGGGAGGGGTGTTTTCCCAGACAGTGTGTGTGTGTGTGTGTGTGTGTGTGTGTGTTTGTGTGTGTGTGTGTGTGTGTGTGTGTGTGTGTTTTTGGGGTGGTGGTTCAGGTTTCAGGCAGGCCGCAGCAAGAAGACAGAACGTAAAAGACTCTTCTGGATCTGCAAGACGCTGCCTCCTCTGGAGTCTGACACCAGGACTTTGGAGTCCCATCGCCCTGGGACTGTCCCATCCCAACAACACAGCACCGAACACCAAGGACAATGGACACTTCCTGTCACTGACCAGTCCTGAGAGAAGTCCTCTTTGAGAGAAATCAAAGCCGGGTTTCCAGGTAGGCTCCTTTCCCTGACATCTGAGCCGTGAAGCAGCATGAAAACAGCTTCCATCAGGACAAGAGACGCCCAGTGGGTCAGTGTGTCAAACATGAGACAGACGTCCAGCCGCTCACAGACCTCTTCCTGTCTGCAGACTCCACCTGAAAGCAGCCCCTCACATCATTTTCCAGCCTGTTTCATGCTGTTTCTACCTTCAGCTGTCACAGACGTTTCTGTCAGTTCATGTGTTCATGTGAGGAAGGTTACAGCCTCCTCATCCTGCACTGATTTGATGTTTTCAGCTCTTCACTGAAGAGGCGTTTGAGTCACGTGATCCATGTCTTTTTTTGTTTTTTGGTGCTGTTCCTTACAGATGAAGCAGAGTTGCAGCTTCCAGGTGTTTCTGACTGTAACCTCATCAAAGCCTGCAGCGTCAGTCTGACTCCATTATCAGACTGCTGTGAACATTCCTGCAGCTCTTCATGGCTCTCAGCCCCCCCCATGTTTTCACCCAGCAGCCCCTCAACAAGTCCAAACACCACCAATTTACCGTCTCTGAGGAAAAGCCTGAACATGTCCTGCTTCCATCAGTGTCTCCTGTCTTTGTCTCTGCGTTTCGAACAGCGCTGCTGCCAGGCGTCCACAGACTGAAAGTCTTCTTATTCATGCCGTCCTGCAGCGGTTTGACTGAACCATGAACAGAACTGCTTCTTGGTCTCAGGGCCAAATGGAGCCTGACAGGGGGTTACTGAAGGATTCTGCATTCTGTGTTTGGTCTCATCAGAGCGGCTGTTTACAGTCAATGATTGGACCTCTGACTGAAAACAGCACCGTGTTGAACAATGTAAGGGTCTGTGCTGCTGCTGGCGTGTTGCTACAGGTACAGGTGAGCAGGGCTGGGCGCTTTCTGCATCGTCACCTGTGTCACGTTCTTCCACCACATGGACTCTGAAATACTGTCATTACTATGATTAATGCTTTATCACAAGAACAATAATGACAACATGCAGGCAGAGGGCGACGCGCATCCTCACAGAACTGGAGTTATATCCACTAACCACCACGTCGGCCATGATCGCACTGAGTGCAGTAAGGAGAAGAAGTGAAGGTAACAGTGAGCAAAGCACCAACAAGAACCAAGAACCAACAAACACCTTCAGCGACTGTCACCGTGTGAGGAAGAGGAGAACCAGTGGATTAACGTAATGGTGCCCAGAACAACAACAACAACAACAACAACAACAACTGGGAGGCTAACAGTTCTAATGCTATCTGTGCACTAATCTGTTCACTGACTGCTTTGAGGGTCAATACAAAACAGGATTCATGTTGCTTAATGTTTATTCTGCTGGTCAGCCTGTCGAGTGTGCCGTTAGCACGTTCGGCAGCTAAAGTGGTTGTAGCACCTCTTGCAGACCGACATGCTGGAGCAGTGCTGGAGAGTTTCATACTGAGTAAGTGAAATCTTAACTGAAGTTCAGTCAGACTGTCTGTCCAGCTCTGCAGGGCTCAGTCCTCCAATCAGCTGACAGGGTTGAAGGTGACTGAAGGGGTTAAGTACGATGAACCAGGTCAGTGACATCATTAACATGATGGCATTACATCACACAGATCAATCAATGAGGACACCTTCAGCTCAGCTGCAGCCCTGAAGGAATCATGGCAAAGCAGCGAAGGACAGCAACTCTGAGGACGTTAAGTTGACACCTGAGCATACAAATAAACACTGAAAACTAAGAGTTTACAAAGAGGGGAGACGCTCGGGTTGCTATGATACAGTGAATGTCCCCGGTGTGGGATCAATATAGTCTTATCTTATCTTATCTTATCTTAGAGTATCAGTGGATGTGCTGCAGGACTTTACTGACAATGAGTGCACAGGGCAGAGGACTGGACGGAGGGGAGACCGAAGAAGGGACGGGACGGACCATCTGGTCTACGAGGGTCCACAGACTCTGTGGGCCGGGAAACGTCTCAGCGAGTCCCGCTGTCCGCTTCCAGAGCTGACCCTGGATAGGACATGGTTTGAAGGGAAGTTACTGAACCGGTTCAGAGACTAATCGATTGACCGACCGCAGCACATCATCGCTCAACGTGAAGATCAATAAGACGTAATTGCTCGCACACCGGGGACGTTAAGGAGAGACAATAAAGCAGAAGCAACGACGCTGACTGCAGACTGAGGACACCAGGTCACCTGTCTGTGGGAAGACACCTTCACCTGTCCAACATGTCTGAGTCTGAGTTCAACATGTCACACAGGACACACCCAATCACATGCTGTCTCCATGGTAACAGGACGGCTTCATCGCCATCAGACTGCATGCGTGCATGCGTGTGTGCATACAGTCCTCCTCTTCATGAGAACATCTGACCTCTCTTCTTTCTGTATGAAAATCCATGAGTGAAAACCAGCCTCTGTGTTTCTACTGAAATCAATAAAAGCAGCTCTGTTGATCAGTTTCAGTCCTGTAATCAATAACAGAGCAGGTGGACCTAAACTGTGAAGCATTAACAGAATTCAGGTGACAGAGTCAGAGGCTGATTCTGAGGAGTTAAAGTACACAAGGGCTTCACGTGTGTTAGTGTACTGCAGTATTTTCACTGTTCTCTGAACACAGGAGGTGGACAGGAGGTGGACAGGAGGTGGACAGGAGGTGTCCTCTGTCACCAAACATGAGGCCCTCTCTGCACAGCTACGGTAAGCAGGACAGGTCAAAGCTGAAACGTTCAGGTCTCCCTGCACATCGTTCAGACACCATCAGCTTCCTCTCTGCGTCACCCTCGTCTGCATCCATCCACACATGAAGCGTCAACCTGAAAGACTCCACACATCGTCAGATCTGAACGTCCTGCCGTCAGACTGCATCCACACAGCAACCGACAGGCGAGCAGGCCGCTGTCACAGCTGGAGGGAGCTGAGGCCACGTGGACAGAAGTCAGACCAGCTCAGATTAAACCATCAGTGGTCATGAGAGAACAGAAGACAGTCCAGACCAGCAGCTCTCATTGGCTCTGTGTCTTTACCGTCCAGATCATCACAGCAGGACCGAGACAACACGTACAGGAATCATCACTGTGTAAAAATACTGCAGCAAAGTCCCAAATTCAGTCTACTCTAGTCCTGACTCCACCATCTGCAGCACCGAGCTGCTCAGCTCCGTCAGTGTTTTCAGAGCTGCTGCATCATTTCACACATTTCCCCCAAACCCACCTGAACACACCTGAACACACCTGAAAACAGCTGAAAACACCTGAAAACAGCTGATCTGAGCTGGACTGTCAAATATACTGTGGGTTTGAACAGTTTGGGCAGACGGCAGAGACGGCAGAGACGGCAGAGACGGCAGAGACGGAGACACCATTAAAACCACTCACACCACAGAAGGTCTGTCTCATTGAGTCTCAACATGTTTTTCTTTACTGTTGTCGTTTGTTGTCGTTGTTTGTTTCACTGTGAGTCAGCTGTTTCCCTTTCAGGATGAAGAGAAACTCAGAAACAGTCTGAACACACACACACACACACACACACACACACACACACACACACCAGGACAAATGCTTGAAGAATACACCTTGGTGGAAACCCTACACCCCCTGCAGCCCCTCCCCCACCCAAAAACCTGGCTTCAGCACACACACACACACACACACACACACAGCACATGTGCTAAGGCTACAGTCGTAAAGAAGCTACCCTGTGTGTGTGTGTGTGTGTGTGTGTGTGTGTGTGTGTGTGTGTTCTTACCATGCTGTATGCAGTGTTTCGTCTGCTCTTTATTCCAGTTTAAGATCATTTTCTCTCTCTCTCTCTCTCTCCCTCTGTGGTGTGTGAGTGTCTCTCGTCCCTTCAGCTCTGATTCTGCTGTAGCAGTGGAGCCGCTCACATGTTAAGCCCCGCCCCCCGTGGCTGTCAGTCATTCTCCTGTGGATCCTCCTCCTCCTCCTCCTCCTCTCTGTCTCTCTCTGCTGGCAGCATTCTGTCTAACAGGAAGTGAATCTGTTCTAAAACTTTCTTCACTGGTTGACGTTCTGGCCAATGAATCACTTCATGAGAGACGATGGAACGAATCAAACCACCTTTGTCCTGACGGTGGCGCTGGAGGGAACCGGCATGAAGAACCATGGGGTGACCATGAACATCCACACAGATGTGCTGATGTGCAGTGTGACCGATGGAGCCGAACACACCGGCAGTGTGAAGCATGAAGAGACAGACTTCTGCTGAAACCAGAGTCCACTGACAGCTTCCTGACTGGGAACAGGGACCTGGACTGATCTGGATTCAGCCCACTGCCAGTCCATGCTGAGCTCTGCTGAAGGACACGAGCCGACAGTCACAGGAGTCTGGACTGGGCCAGTTTACTGTTGGTTTGTGTGTCTCCTGTCTCCTGTTGATGGCACTGAGTCCATCACAGGTCAAAGAAAAACATGGTGCCTTCATTGATTCCACGCAGTCGAACTGCTGCATCGCCTGCAGACTGACAGTGAGGGGACGTCACTAAAAAGACCCCAGGTCCACAGACGGCAGCGGTCCTGACTGTGTCACATATGAGACCAAGACCTCCTGACGGGAGGCCGAAGACCTGGAGCCACGCAGGACAGCAGACCAGGGATGAACGTTCATCCACCAGCTGCACAGAGCCTCCATCACAGGTGGGACAGAAGTTGGTCAGCCGTGTCCTCATGGACGAAATGAGACCTTTCCAGATGTGTGACAAACAGCAGCAGCTTCACTCAAAAACACAGAGTGGACATGTGTGGACAGTAACCATCTGTTCAGCTCATAGTCTGATCCGGACTTCAGTTGCTCTCCAGCCATCTCCTTCAGGACAAGGACAGAGGACAGACAGAGGACAGTGAAGAGAAGAAGCTGCAAAACGCTTCAAGCATTGAGGACGTCCTGGAGGGACGTCTGACGGCCAGAGTTCAATTGTTTCATCCTCCAGTCGAAGCGAACAAAGAACCAGTTTCTACAGAACTGTTCTCACGTCTGTCTTCTGTCCCACATGCTGTCTGAACACAAGCTCAAAACGTCCACTAAAACTGGACCAATCATAAAACAGAGAGATCATCCAGCAGCACCACTCAAACCAGCGCTGTAGTTTGGGTTTGTACTGGTTTCCAGGGTGCTGCTGGGAGACAGTCAGTCGTCTCCAGGAGCTGCAATAAGCTGGCAGCGTCACAAAGACCGCGGCTGTAAAGAAGTGACATGTTGGATTAAATGGTCCTCCTCGCCGCTCCCCTCCCTGTCAAAGGTTTAATGGGAACACTGGGGGCTCTGCTGGGTGTCTCTGCTTCCTGTGAGGCTTTTTACAGCACAGAGAAGTCCTGTTCTCCTGATCCCAGACCACCTCAGGGCTCTGAGACTGCTGGTCATCAAGACACCGGACGACTTCCTGTCGGCGATGTCACTCATTTCTAACGACCACAGACTGGTTTAACTGGGACTGAACACTGATCACCTTCACGGACGTCAAGACACCGTGATTCTTCACACCTGCCTGATAAATCTGTCCCGTCTGCGCTCCTGAGGCGACCTTTGACCCCTGAAGAGGACTTTGGTGTGGTGGGAGGAGGAAACACCTGAGGTGAGAGGCGGCGTGGATCAGGTACTGGCCCTCACTCACATCATGATCATCCATCCATCTCTTCATCATTCACCCGAGGTGCTCCATGTCATTAAACAATCCACACCAATCAGGTGAGACGAAGCAGACGAGCGACAGGTGAGAATGAGGGAGGAATCAATTACTGAAATCTTTGCAGATTACTTTCCTCTGAACTTATTGGTGGATGGTTTCAGCTCCTTCAGACACATGAAGTCAATTTCTGCCTTCTGACAGCAGCAGAAGCAGAACGTCGGTCAGAGCGACGGGTTCCACCGACAGGAACACAGAACTTCATCTCAACGGCTGAGAAACTGTGGAAGGACGAAAATTCACAAACCGGCAAAAAAAAAAGGTTTTTTCAGAGCGTCAACGCTGACTGAACACAAGAAACTACGCTACACACACACACACACACACACACACACACACACACACACACACACACACACACACACTATCATCACTTCAACAAACTGTGAAACCACACGGGCAGATGGCGAGGTCGTGCCGGACGGCGTGGCCACACGGGGAGATGTTCTGCTGGAGAAAGTGAGTGAAGGACACGTTTGTGGTCAAAGTGGACAAGAGACAGATGAGCCGGGACAGACTGAGCTGAGCTGCTCATTTATGTCCCTTCAAAACAAAAAATAAAGACAAAATAAATAAAACGCCTTTCATGAGGACCAAACTGAGACAAGAAGAAGAACAAGAGAACAAGAAAATCTCCATGGAACAGTGACGGATGTTCTCGTTCTGTCTGTCCAGAGAGGATCCTCAGCACCTGACGCTGACGTCAGCGCACAGCTTTTCTGTCTGTCTTTGACCACTGGAGGCGCTGTGGAGCCACGTCTGTAGGCCTGGACCTGTGTTTGGTTTTGGGGGGGGGGGGGGGGTCATCTTCAGAGCTGCATAAAGTGGACACACTCCACCTCTCAGACCCTCTCAGACCCTCTCAGACCCTCGGAGCTTCAGTTACACTTCAATCCAAGTCATGACTAAGGAAAGCTGTGGACTTGTCCCTCATTAATGGGAGCAGGGGCTGAGGTGAAGGTCTCCAGTGTCTCATTACAGTCCACTGCACTGTCCACTGGGGGGGGGGGCCTCACACCGTCATGACAGAAAATGGATTCAACATTTTGATGATGTAAAACTCAGACTGAGATGTCTGTCCTTTGACCCCACGCTCGCCTTCACACTCGGGACGCGCCCACAGTGAAGGAGTTGAAGTAGATGAGTGTTTCTCCACAAACATGAACCAGAAACACGAGCCTGCGTGAGGACGACAGTCCACCACGGTCCATCCAGAGCCTCGTGCAGACGCTCAGCTCAGGCAGCGTCTGACTTCACGTTCAGAGGCTAACGTTAGCCAGCAACCTTCACTCAGTAACGTCAGCCCGTCTCTGGAACAGCCTGGAACAGCGTCACCATGAACTCATGAATTTCATTGATCCAGGGAAGAATTTTCATTCATTCATTGTCTCTCAGCGTGTCTTTTCATGTGTGTCTGTGGCTGTGAACGGCACACTGAAGTATGACTGCGTGGTTTACTAAATATTAACGTGAAGACTTTAGCAGACGCTCGTCAAGCAGATTACATGTTGAAACTAGACAACAACTTTAGGTTAAAGGACGATTAGAGATTACACAGACAAACTGATCAGACTGATCAAACTGATCGACCGACATTCACCACAGAGGACATTACTGCACCGAGGGGCTCAAATAAATACACACACACACACACACACACACACACACACACACACACACACACACAGGCAGGTAGCCACCTGCAGCAGGTATGTAGTCTCGAGCTAATTACTCTGTTCACATTTTTTAAACACCTCAGACAGACAGAGACTGTGTGTGTGTGTGTGTGTGTGTGTGTGTGTGTGTGTGTGTGTGTGCGCGCGCGTGTGTGTGTGTGCGTGTGTGTGTAAAAGGTGTTTCCATCTCATCAGTGAATCAGTTTTTCGGCATCTGTTGGTTTAGAAATGGTCGTTCTTCAGCTGTTTCTGAGGTGAAAATGAAGTTTTGGTCACCTTGTTGATGTGAGACTTGGAGACTGAAAGCTCAGATTTAATCCAGAGTTAATCTCAGATTATCAAACAGCATTTCTCTCTTTGTTTCAGACAGACTAGAAAGATTTCAGTTTGTATCATTTCACTTGAAGAAATTCTTTGTCATCCATTGATTTATTGATGAACAGACGGTCAGTGATGGAGTCTGCAGCTGCAGCATCATCTGCTTCAGCGCAGACGTTCAGTCGTGTGTCGTCTGCATAGAAACACACTTTGTGCTCTGTAATGACGCCACCCAGTGGCAGCATGTAGAGTGACAACGGTAATGGACCGATCAGCTCCCTGCCACCTCAAACTGACGTCACGTTTGTCAGACGCATGATCTCCAAGACTGACGTCCAACTCTGTACCTTTGATGTTTGTTTGAAACCAGTTTAACACTCAAAGTCCAACAACTGTTCAAGACCACTGATCAGACATGTGATCAATCGCATCAAACGCTGCTCTGAGGTCCAACAGGACAGACTGAGAGCTTCTTACATCAGAGTTGATGATTCAGATCAGTTTCAGAGCTGTTTGTTCTGACGTCATCCTCATGTCATTTTCTTTAAGAAAAGAGCTCGTTAGCTCTGAAAGCAGCTTTGCAGAATCTCTCTGATGAATGAAGGTTAGACATCGGCCTGAAGTCAGTGACTTCATCACTGTCGGCTTGGTTTCTTCAGGACTTTTCTCTGTGATCGTCTCAGAAAAGTCATCCTGTCCTGTCAGACGTGTTGCTTTGTCACAGACAGTCGTGGCTTCTTTGTAAGACCACAGTGAACCGTTTTCTCTGCTGCTCCACAGATTCTCTATTATGTTTATATATTATTATTTAACCACGAGGAGATCCTGTCCCCTTCAGAGGAGCGACGGTGTCCCATTATTCACGTCACCTCATTCAAAGCAGAAACGGCCTCCACCGAGTGTAAAACTACACGAAACTCCATTTAATGTTATTTTACTTTGATCCGTCTGAATGTGCATAAACATCCACTGCTGGAAACACGGTAACTGACTAAAACTAGCATGAAAACTGAAGTAATTCACCACAGTCAGAGCTGCAGACGTCCATCAGTCACTGACACGATGAGCAGAAACATCCAGGACTACCAAAGCTGCAAAGGCCCAGACGCACAGAGGACGGTAAACTGACAACGAAGTATCTAGAAAACACATTTATCAAAGGTCACAAAGTGGGATTTCACCATCAGTTCACAAGCTCTGGACTCACAACACCAACACGCCAAACAAACCTGAACGTCCACCTTAAAAAGTCACCAAAAATAACAGGGCGTGAGCGGGCTCCACCCTGGCTCCACCCTGGCTCCACCATCAGACTGTGGATCCAGTTTCTGGCCCTGCAGGCCTCAGACTGCAAACGCTGTCTGATCATTACTCTGAACAACTTCAGCGCAAACACACACTTCTAAAAACACACACGTGAACATTTCAGCCGGATACAGTTCAAATCACACATCAAACTTCAGCTTTTAACATCTAGACCTAGACCTAGACCTAGATCTAGACCCAGATCTAGACCTAGACGTAATAGCTACTGAATGTCAGAAAAGCTCCAGACTGTAACACAGTGTGAAATCAGGGATTCATTCCTGTGTGCAGCTCCACACCTCAAACATCCACCAATGTCTACAAAACACCTCTGAAATATCTCCTGACATTCCAGGAATTCCAGGACCAGTGAATCATGTTCAAAGGAGTCCTTCAGGTCCCTGAACCCCAGCTTGGAAACAAATGCATTGACGTGCAAATTCAACAGCGTGTGTCTTCTCTGTCCTTTGGCTGCACAGAGCAAAGACACATCAACCTGAAGACTTTTTAAGACGCTTTAATGACAGAAAATAAGTCATGAAAGCAGTGACAGCACACATTCTAGACACAAAAAGACACAAAACGCCGCAATAAAACACCAAACTAAATGATTTTTATATTGTATATTACATTATTTATCTGTTAGATTTTATACTTTGAGACTTTTCCAGGACTCAAAGACATCCTGCAAACACTAAGATGAAGATTAAGACTGATGAAGTTGGACTTCTTAGTGTTTTATATTGAGAAACATTAAAGAACATTTTCTCATCCTGAACCAGCTGCAGTGTCACCGTATACAGATAAACTTGCAGCTAAACAATCAGAAGGAGGAGGAGGAGGAGAAAGAGGAGAAGGAGGAGGCCGGCTGAGCCAGCAGCACACTTACCCTCTGAGATACGACTCCCACTCAGCTCCTCTCAGGACAAAAGTGGTGTAATCCAAACTGAAAGCAGACAACGACAGAAGAGACCTGGACCGACCGAACACGGCAAAGACAGAAAGGCCAAAACTACGGAACACCGAGGAGCTCCGGCGGGAGGAGGAGGAGGAGGAGGAGGAGGAGGAGGAGAGCTCCCCTGGAGCGTCAGCAGAGTTCAGACAGACAGCAGAGCTCCAGCAGGGAGAGAACAAACAGCAGCATGTGTTCACAGAGAGGCTGCAGCTCCACATATCAGCCTGCAGCCTGAGACAGCTCCACCCACAGCAGAGGGTGGAGGTACGGCAGAGTGAGAGAACAGCTGTTCACAGCACGCACACACGCACGCACGCACGCACGCACGCACGCACGCACACACAAACAGAGCTGGCAGGAGGTATCAGGACATTCTCTGGATGGTGGATCGAACCTTTAAATAGCGCAGAAGAAGAAAAGCTGTGAACTCAGTCAGAGCTCCACAGTTCAAGCTGCACTGATCAATACTCTCTGATCGGGTCACATGATGTGAGCGCTGTTAAAGTGTCTCTGCTCTCTGTAATCTGTAATCTGTAATCTGTGCAGCTGACGCAGCTTTTCAGCCTCCTTTAGCTCCTAGTTTTGGTTTTACTCAATAAACACAGTCTGACACTAACTGGAGCTCTGAGCTGATAAAGAGACCAAAACAGAGCTGAAACACACTGAAGAGGGACGCACGTCCCCCAGGGGACATGACTGAATGACTGAATGAATCCATGAATGAAACACACTGAAGAGGGACGCACGTCCCCCAGGGGACATGACTGAATGACTGAATGAATGAATGAATGAAACACACTGAAGAGGAACGCATGTCCCCCAGGGAACATGACTGAATGAATGAATGAATGAATGAAACACACTGAAGAGGGATGCACGTCCCCCAGGGGACATGACTGAATGAATCAATGAATGAATGAATGAAACACACTGAAGAGGGACGCACGTCCCCCAGGGGACATGACTGAATGACTGAATGAATGAATGAATGAAACACACTGAAGAGGAACGCATGTCCCCCAGGGAACATGACTGAATGAATGAATGAATGAATGAATGAATGAAACACACTGAAGAGGGACGCACGTCCCCCAGGGGACATGACTGAATGAATCAATGAATGAATGAATGAAACACACTGAAGAGGGACGCACGTCCCCCAGGGGACATGACTGAATGAATGAATGAATGAATGAATGAAACACGCTGAAGAGGAACGCATGTCCCCCAGGGGACATGACTGAATGAATCAATGAATGAATGAATGAATGAATGATACACACTGAAGAGGGACGCACGTCCCCCAGGGGACATGACTGAATGAATCCATGAATGAATGAATGAAACACACTGAAGAGGGACGCATGTCCCCCAGGGGACATGACTGAATGAATCAATGAATGAATGAATGAAACACACTGAAGAGGGACGCACGTCCCCCAGGGGACATGACTGAATGAATCAATGAATGAATGAAACACACTGAAGAGGGACGCACGTCCCCCAGGGGGACATGACTGAATGAATGAATGAAACACACTGAAGAGGGACGCACGTCCCCCAGGGGGACATGACTGAATGAATGAATGAAACACACTGAAGAGGGATGCACGTCCCCCAGGTGGACATGACTGAATGAATGAATGAAACACACTGAAGAGGGACGCACGTCCCCCATGTGGACCTGAAAGAATGAATGAGTGAATCTGTAACTGCTGATTCTGCTGTCTGACGTGACATCAAATAAATACTGAGTTAAAGATCAGGACTGACCGTTGATCCTCTCTGTGATCGATGAATCTACCCTGATGACTCGTGTCACCTCACTGTTGTCTCCTGATGGAGTAAAGCTGTCCTTGTGGACGTGCTCACACTGACTCTTTGGACCTGAGCGCACAGCAGTGATAAAGAGTGAAAATACTGCAGCCTGTGAGACCCTGGCGGTGCAGACTTCCAGGCTTGTTAACGTCGTGTCATTTTGTTTAGTTTCACGCTCGTAATTCACTGAACAAAAAGCCACAGCGGCTCTGCGGCCAGCACTCATTAATCATGCGTCCATCCAGCGCTGGCTCGGTCCTCAGAGCTGCGGGGGCTGATGGAGGAGCTCCACGCCGTCCTCTGAAAAAGCTCCACCTTCACGCTCCGTTTGGCTCCATCCACACATTCCTGCAGCACAAAGCTCACGCTGACATGAATCACAGGCAGTGACAAGAGTTTACATTTCCCTGCCAACGTCCTTTAAAGCCAGCATGGATGCCTGAATGTAGCTCTGCACCCACTCATTCATTCGTTCATTCATTCATTCATTCACTCAGAGGATACTGCAGCTTGCAGTCAGTGACTGGACATTTTAAAGTGTTAAAGGTGAGAATCAGTCACTGCTCCTGTTACAGGTCGTGTTTAGACCACCAGCCCATTACAACCCAAAAACAATGATGTGTAACTTAACCATGATTTGATCAGTACATCAGTGAGCCAGCCTCGAACACGCAGCACTCAACCCAGCACTGTTCACAGCTGCTCTGCTGGTGGCTAACACCATGGAGGTCGATGGGAAATCTATAAAATAATAATCATGTCATTTACCATCTACCTGTAGGCCTGAGAGGGAGACGAGATTAACAAGCAAAAGCAAAGGACAGGAAACAAGTCACCTCCATGAGGCCTAAACGAACCAGGAGCAGGTACCACAAGCTCAGCACCGCCCACCAGGTCCTGAACCAGGAACCAAAACCTCCTCACAGACAGACGGAGAGAAGGATGCCATACAACACATATGTCAAACCTATTCCACAAAGGGCCGAGTGGCTGAAGGTTTTCTTTCCAACCAAGCAGCAGCACACCAGACTTGACTCATTTCATCAGCTGATCTCAGTCTTCAGACAGCTGATTGGTCAGACTGCGTGCTCTTGATTGGTTGGAGGAAAAACCTGCAGCCACACGGCCCTTTGTGGAATAAGTTTGACATGCTCGCCATACAACAACAGCAGTACTGAGGCTGAACAGGTCCACTGACCCGCTGCCATCATCATCATCATCATCATCACCTGAGCAGTGTAGACAGACCAGGTTCATCGACTGCCTCTGCAGCAGCGACACGTGCTGTAATGAGCTGGACTCTGCTGAGTGTCAGTGACCTGAGGTGGATTCCACAGGTGAGAAACCTGACAACTTGTCTGTTGAGCTCACCTGCTGGCTGGCAGGTTTTCTCTAACAAACTCAGGGTTCAGGTCCAGGCTCAGACCATCGTAGACGTGATCATTTCATCGTGTGGATTGAGAGCTGATGTGTCGTTGGTGACTGTGAAGCGTTTAGCTTTGTGTTAGCTCTGAGTGTCCTGAAGCACAGCTGAGTCCTGTGCCTGCCTGCCCCCCCCCCCCCCACACACACACATTTTCGACGCTCCCTGTGCGACGCTGCTTATTATTCATTCATTCTGATTCTGCCTCACGTCTTCTCTCCAGAGACCCCTCAGAGTGCCTCTGTGGCCACCCTCTAAGGTCAAAGGTCACTGATGGTGGGGGACTGTGTGCCACTTAGTATGAGCAGATACAACATTAACTCTGCAAACAGACGACAGCAGGCAGGACTTTGGGGGAAAAATGTGTTCAGAGAGTAAAATGAGTTTATCTCCAAAGAGCATGAAGTTAAACATGTCAGACATGTCATGATAAACATGACGTTTATTCAACATTTTAAACACGTTTGATTTTTATTTCCATCTTTTACAGTTTCAAAATAATAAAAGAAGGACAAAGTCCAGGAGTAAAGGTTTGGGCTCCGTGCATGGTCAGGGTTCAGTGACAGCCCTCTGTCGACTACCACAGCTCGTGAAGGCTTTCTGTGTCCAGCTGAAGGTCTTTCAGGTCTTTTTGGGGGATTTTCATTCGTTGCACATAACTGCAGTTTAGGCAGACATACTGCTAAAGATGTCAAAGTCTTCATCTACCTCTGCCTTTGTTTAAAGAACCTGCAGCGAGTCCAATAATCCTGCTGGTCCCTGAGTACACCTGCACCACAGCTGGCTGTGAGCTACTCGCTAATAAGCTTATGGGATGTGACGTCTGAATTTCTTACCAAAAGCTTCTGAAAGCTCACTGAAAGTTTCAAAAACAGCTGATCACCAACTTGAAAATAACCACATCATTCCTGAAAATATGTTTCTGCTTAAAACAATCTTTTTTCTTTCCCCACGAGGCCTAAAAATCATAACCACACAAATTTCACTACATCAAACATCATTTTAGAAACTATTAATGGTTGGCAGCAGCCAGTCAAAGTATTCACACTGAGTACTTCAGCCTCTGTCTGCAGTGGGTGAGAACACCTGATCAGGATGGCTCACGTTAGCTGATGAAGTCATTTGGATAGTTAACTAACTAACATATCTACTTAAACACTGTTTAACTTGCGATAATATCAGCAAGCATGCAAGCTAAAGTTAGCCGACAGGTGTGCCTTAGCCACACCGCATGGATCTGGAGTCTGGATGGATTAGCTTCATTTATCCACTCAAGGCAGTATTATGCTATGCTAGCTAGCTAGCAATTCATGCACACATCAAGTAAACAATGGTTATGTCAGCTTAGCCTAGAGCACAGTTTCACAGTATGTCTCACGCGCTCTGCAGGACTGTTAGCTTCAACTTCGTGCTAATGATAAAATCAGACTTTGGCCTCATGGAACATCTAAATGTTTGAAAGTGTTTTTGGATCAAAACAAGGCTTCACACTCAATGAGTACGAGGTATTACTGTATGTAATGATGTGTTTTAGAAAAACACTGGCTGACAGAGGGCTGTGCACACGTACACCACAAACAGCAGTGCAATGGTTGGACAACTTAAAATCTTGTCTTGCTGTAGCTACACCTTCAAAATGGCCCACATTACCCATCATGCATTCTTGCTGATGGCCTGAGCAGTTTTTTTAGATTTCAGTTTTATGTTCCAAAATGCAAACACTTAGACTTTTGCTTACTTCCTCCTGTGTTTGTCCAACAAGCACGAGACCTTTGTTCTTCTTCAGTCCAGTTTAGTCTCAAACTGAACGGTCTGACTCCTCCAGCATCTTTTCTTTTGGACGTACAAAGACATTGCGTCTCCCGGAGCATTAAAATGTCTTCTTCTCTCTTCTGTCCTGCTGCTCTGTTGTGGTGAACTGGACACTTCAAAGCAGCACCAGTCTAGTTCTGGACCCTGTCCTTGAAGGGGCCTCTGTGGATCCGCCTTGAATCCAAACCTTTGAGGTGTCCGCCAGGTCTCCCTGGAGGGCTCCCTAAACCGCCACTTCAGCCTGACAGCAGCTTCAAGGGCCTCAAAGCAGACTGCTGAATATGTAAAGAAAGGGTCTGGGGCGGGGGGGTGAGGGGGTCAGAGAGGGGTGACTTCTCCCTCTCTCAGGGTATCTGCCTGGGCTTCGTCCCAGTCAGGGATCCAGTGTCCCCCATTCATCACATTCTCCAGGGACCCAACATGTCCCCTCCCCACGTCCACCACAATCACCAATGGAGGACTTAAAGCTGAAGTTAAAGCTGCCGCACTGCAGCTCAGTCAAACAGACAAACTACAAATCAATAACCACAGACACCATCACTCCATCAGAATGAGACAGACCCCAGCCCGCGTCCTCAAACATACCGGTGGTCTCACTCCGTCACTCAGTCACTCAGTCACACAGTCACACAGTCGCTCAGTCGCTCAGTCACACAGTCACACCGTCACTCCGTCACTCCGTCACACAGTCACTCCGTCACACAGTCACACAGTCACTCCGTCACTCAGTCACACCGTCACTCCGTCACTCAGTCACACCGTCACTCCGTCACTCCATCACTCCATCACACCGTCACTCCATCACTCCGTCACTCCATCACTCAGTCACACCGTCACTCCATCACTCAGTCACACCGTCACTCCGTCACTCCATCACTCCGTCACTCCATCACACCGTCACTCCATCACTCCGTCACTCCGTCACTCCATCACTCCATCACTCCATCACACCGTCACTCCATCACTCCGTCACTCCGTCACACCGTCACTCCATCACTCAGTCACACCGTCACTCCATCACTCAGTCACTCCGTCACTCCGTCACTCCATCACACCGCCACACCGTCACTCCATCACTCAGTCACACCGTCACTCCGTCACACCGTCACACCGTCACTCCGTCACACCGTCACTCCGTCACTCCGTCACTCCGTCACTCAGCAGCAGCATTATTCTGAACGTGTGAACGCGGTGAAGAGCTCTCCTTTTCCCTTCGTTTCAGTCATTACTGACTTCACTGACTTTGCGCTGACTTCACTGATCTCAGGTCTGTGGTGTGAGCCGTTTCCACGTTGCTGAATCTTCAAACTTTACTTGCACTGGTTGTATTGTCACAGTCTGAAGTGAAACACTTCTTTCAGATCACATGTTCATGCTTTCTTTATAGGTTTTGTGTATTTCTGTCTCCAGCTCTCTAACATCACAGCACTGCACACGCGCAAACAAACTAATGAAGCCTGAGGCAGCAGGATCTGAAACCTTTCGCATGTGGCTCGAGGACAGCGAGGACAGCGAGGACGGGACGTCCAGCAGGCAGTCTCAGTCTCAGCCTCCCACTGGCTGAATGGAAAGTGGTGATTATCCAGAACAGCCTGCCTTGGTGGGCCAGTTTGTGTCTCGCTCTGTATAATTACTGGTGCTGTGTGAGCTGAGGGGGACGGAGGCATCGACAGGATGACAACACATCTACAGACACTGCATCGCTCTGCTCTGATGGAAAATTACTGCTGAGCGCTGAGAGCAGGCGGGCGGGCCGAGCTCTGAGCGACAGCACAGCTCATCACAGAGGAATGTGAGCAGGTTTTCCACCTCGCAGCACAATTCACAGGCAGCCAATGAGGACGAGGGCCAGGCCCGCAGCTAAGCCTCACAGAATAGCTTCATTCTTGGCCGGCTGGTCCAGGGCCGGTCCAGGGCCTGCGCTTCTGTTTCCACAGAAAGACCAGGACCGCCCAGCTGGAAAGCCTCATTGCCCTGCGGCTGGAGGATTGATTACTGATAAAAGATTATTAAAATGTGAATAGGCAGAGAGGACACAGCCAGAGACGGAAACCCCTTCAGGTGACGTCCACTCAAGTTGACAGTCCGCCCGTCCGTCCATGAGCGTGACAAAATGCTCCAACAAGAGACAGAAGGAGGTTTATCGAGCAAACTTAACATGTTCGAGCGTCTTCTCGTCACCTTCCACACAGCAACAGCTAGAACAAGCTGAAAATGAGCTAACTGTGCGTAATGCCGAGCATCTTTGACTGAGAGCAGCTCGTCTCCACCAGCAGAGGACCAATGAGTGTACAGACCGTCAGCGCCACCAGCACCACGGCATGAGCAGTCAGTCTGATGTCCTCTGTGTGGACACGTTCGTCTGGAAGGAGA
Organism: Chaetodon auriga; assembly: GCF_051107435.1. Classification (NCBI taxonomy): domain Eukaryota; kingdom Metazoa; phylum Chordata; class Actinopteri; order Chaetodontiformes; family Chaetodontidae; genus Chaetodon; species Chaetodon auriga. Next base: position 33,109,668 of record NC_135074.1, on the reverse strand, counting down.
TCAGCTCTGACATTAATCAGTGTACATGTTAAAAAAATAACAGGTTATCACAAACAAGTTTACAATAAATCAAAGTATTTAGAGGGAGGCGAATCACCTCTAAATACTGAGGGTGCATGGAAACATTTCAGTCTCAAAGACTTAGTTTCCTCTTCACAAATTCTTTTCATTTCTAAGTTTAACATAACCTTTAACACACTTCATTCTGATTTTCGTAAAACAAACCAAGTCTGGAGTGAGGAAAAGGCTCTTCCTTAGAGGGGTGTGAGCACCTGTCAGTATTGTTTGGCAGTATGAAGTACAGGTGTGTTCTCATGTAACTTTAAGAGAAGAGCGTGACAGGAAATCTGACCTTTGTGTGCTCTGTCAGCTGTTTATTACTGAAAATACACACCACCGTCTCTTTGGCTACCTGAAGCCCGTTCGGCCACAGAGTGAATGAGAAGGTCCCAAAGTATGTGTGCTGCCTCCTGACTGGACAGAGCACACTGATGGAGCTGGATGTCGGCCTTGTGAAGCAACAAGTCGTCTCAGCAGCATATCAAGGTTTCTAATTTCCTTATCGAGGAAAGGTGTCGACATCCCTTTCATCACACAGGTGAACTCCCTGCTTTAGTCACAGGTGATGTTTTGAAAGTCACACCTGACACTGAGGTTGAAGCGTCAGCAGTGAGCTGAGAGGACGTGTTGGGATGTGCTGTGACTGAATGCTTAAAAGACGCATTACAACACAAATTTAAGGGCTTATGTGACTGAACAGACGCTCACCTTCTGTTGATATATCCACATTAGAGCGAGACGCAGACAGGACTGAGCAGGAGGACAGCGTGAGACTTATGAAAGGGAGAAGCTGAGAGTCTGAGCGGGTGTGTCCTCTCATCATACCCCCTGTTTGTGGCTGTCCTGCTGTCTGACTACACCAACAATTAGCCTGTGATTTATACCCATCAGGCCAGGTGAGCCTGCGGGCCACACAAACCATCACATCCATCACTGGAGCTGCTGCGAGGACACACAGAGGGACGAGCAGAGCGAGTCGTCTCTTACCATGCTCCACAAGAGGACAGTCTGTGCTCCTCTGGTCCGACGTCATGATTCAAGTCCAGGCCTGCAGCTCGCTGAAAGTCCAAATGACAGTCCTGCAAGTGGAAAGTAACACAGAGCCTTCAGGGACACCAAATGACAGCATGCTGCTCTCTTCAATCATATGGAGCCAATTAGCACTTACATTTGATTTAGTCTGTTTTTAAAACTCTGCTCCTCGTCTAAACAGCCCAACCACGGCACAAGAGGAACACCCACCAGGCCCAACACAACCAGCCCAGAAGACGCTCGGTCATCCCTCTGAAAACATTTCCAGCATCGTTTTCATGCTTTCTGTCCACAAGAAGGGAAACCAACACAACGGGAGACATGCTGCTCGTTCATTAGTCCAACATAAACACGTCTTTTACCTGCACGTAACCTACTTTCAATCAATCAAAGTTCATTTTCAATCAATCAAAGTGACGCTGTGTGCAAAGTTTCCAGTTGGTCCACATGTCCTGGATGAACACCATGTGTCCACCCACAGTCAGTCCTGTCAGAGACACATCATGTGACAGACCTCTCGACACAAACACTGCACACTGTTACTGCACATCAACAGTAACGAAGACGAGGAGGAAAACTCTCCCTGCTGCAAAGCCGCAACGCGCTCAAAGTCCCCCCCAACCCCCCCAGCAGAGCACTGAGGGGCTGGTTTGGGCTTTCACTGAGGCTCAGACCCCATCAGACTGTTTCAGAAGCCTGACGGAGGGTGAGGCTGTGATTCAGAGGATAAACAGCTGAGGGGTTAGAGGAGCCCCAGACCAACTGTCGTAAAGCAGATGTGTGCAGGACAGGTCGGGTGTCCATCACATCCAGACCTCAAAGGACAGAGCTGAGGGCGGTGGTCAGCCATGGACACGTATAACTGCTGTTTAACATCTTCCATCATGTCACATGAATGTTTTTCACGGGTTAAACATGTCGTCCTGTCCTTTCCTTAAAAACAAAATCCACAATCATAATCTACAACCACTGTGTCTCTGGAGTGAACTGGACTGTCTGAGACTCCACAAAGCTCGGACATATGGTCTTTATATTTCTTTGCATTATTGTACGTCTCAGTATTTCACATCGGCTCGTTACGTTCTTATCTCTTGATCAATAACATAAAAGGAGAAAATCTATCACCACCTCCTGAAACCAAAGGACACATCTTTACGTGTCTTCTTATGTCCAACCAAGAGAACCAAAGACAAGGACAGCAAACACTCAGCTCAGCTCAACCAGTGGATGTTTGCTGTTTCAGCTGGACAGTTAATCAATTATCAGAAGAGTCACCCAACCATAACAACCAGTGTAAAACAAAGTGGTGCACACTGGTACATAAAGCAGGTTTCAGCAGCTCCTCCTCACTGATCCCATCAATGCAGACTGTACTTTAACTACATCAGCACCACCCACAGCTCCATTGACCACACAGTCAGTATCCGTCAAACGTCCCGCTGTTTGGAGCGCAGAAACTGACCTGAGGCCAGCCTCGCTGTTATGACTGCCCCTCAGTCATTACTGGTGGCTGACTACAGTACGTGTACAGTTCAGGACATGCTGCTACACACCTGCCTGGTTTAGGCTTCTGCGTCGCGTCAACGCACCTACCTACGTACCTACGCCGTCGACGCAGACCCCTACGCGGACCCTACGCCGTAGCCTGACGCGCACCTCCAAAAAATCCTGACTACGCGTCGCGTCGACGCGTAGTGACGTGAACGTCGAGGACTGTGATTGGTCCGTTCAGAACGTAATTTTCGGTTCAGTCGCAGCCCTACGGTCGCAGCACAACAACACCGCCATTTTCAAAGTTTCTGTGGTGAGAGCTACAAGAAAAACTGGACCAAGCCGAAGAAAGAATTATCGAGGAGGTACGCAAGTACAACCACCTCTACAACTCCTCTTCGCGGCAGCAAGAGCCCCCCGAAACCATACAAAGACAGAGCCGCACCCCCCTAGCGGCTTGGCGGTGAATTGCGGAGCAACGCGTTCCCTCGACACAGAACTACGAATGCTCAGTGACGGCGTAGGGTGTACGCCGTAGGTACGGCGTCGCCGCGACGCCGAAGCCTACACCAATTACACAACTGATGGAGCTGCAGGGGAAACTGAGGAGTGACATAAAGCAGAGTCTCACACGTGCAGGACATCAGACGGTGTCCGAGAGGAAAAAACACGACCGCGGGCGAGAAATCAGAGGAATGCTGCAATATGCTATATAAATACTAATAAGATCGATAATGTTGAGTAAAACTGAAGCCTTCAGAGAGAGACTGTCTTCGACAGCACACATACAGCATGTTTAATCATTCATTCAGGTGAGAACTGACTCTAAAATCTGTTACCTGCTCCTAACTGACGGGGGAGCCATCTTCGTTTTCTGCGCCTTCATGCTATCTCAAACCTAGCTGAATCACGGCGCTGCTAACGGCTCAGTAAATGGTAAAAACACAGAAAACAGCTACCTTTACCGCCAACATCAACAGCCATCCCGACAGGATTCACCTGGCCAAGAACATAACTCACCTGACCTTACCTGTGCCAATCCTAATTGCATCCCTGCATCAGTTAACGCTAATGTTGAATGACGATGCTAACACGCTAACTAGCACTGTCAGTCACGACATATGAACAGACAGGTAAACTCGGGTTTTCTGGCTGACGTCACGAGCCGCTTGACCATGTTAAATAACTGAAAGTTAACTGGCTGAACTCATCTCACCTGTCTCACCTGCCAGCGGCGACGTTACCGGCTTCATACCAGTGCTATCATGCTAGCTAAGCTAACAGCGAGCCAGGCCAAAAGGAGCAGGTGGTTCGTCTCACTTACCGCCGTTAAGCAGATATTCACTCTGTCTCCAGTCACTGCTCCACCCAGGTGGAGCTCGGGATCCTCCATCCTCCATGAGATGAACATTTCAGGCTCATTTCAGGCTGTTTCAGGGGTTCAGACTCATTTCAGCCATCAAACTAGACTAACCACCAGTCACGTGTCATTAACGCGCTCACCGTGACGCATCAGAAAAAAATCAATCTTTACTTTTTATTTCGTTTATCTGAATTCGTCTTACTATCAATTATTTCAAATTTTCGAACAAAACAAAACGTTCAACGTTTTCATTCTCCCAACAGATTCAAGACAGACGTCACTTCCGGCCGCCATCTTCGTTTGGTTTAATATGTGCAATTTAATGCACAGAGGTCAACAGACTGTCAGAGCTCTCTATGATGGAAACAAATCTGACATGTGATCAGCTGACACTGATACCAAACCCTCTAAAATAATATAATAACTCTCTGGTCTTATCAGTAGGCTTTACTGTGCACATTATGGGCAGTGAGAGAGGAAGTATTCGGATCCTTTATGTACAAAAAAGTACCACAACGTAAAAATAGCCCACTGAAAGTCCTTCATTGAACTGACTGTTGTCCTCTTGTCTCTGATCTCTTTAGATTATTGTGTCTTCTGCTGGAGTTGGTTGAGCTCATTTTGAATAAGACTGAAACTAATGATCCTTTCCTTGATGAACAGCATTAAGGGACATGACTCGACCTTTTTGAGGTCGATTTGTATTAAAGTGTGCCAGAAGATGCTGAGCCATGGGACATATGTGTTTGTCCATCTGCTGTTGTTGGTATGCTGTTGGCACATGTGGCTCCATGTCTTCTTGCTCACCACAGCTGGTATGTGATGTTTTGAGCAACATATGCAACCACACCTGATCTCCACACACCTGCACCCCTGCTGGAAGAAGCACTGATTGATTCATTACAAGGACCTGAAAAGCTCTTTATTTTAGTTTTGTCTGCTGGAAATGTGGACTAAATGTCTTTCTGTTGTCTCTCAGGCCTCACTGTACCTTCACGCTGCAGTGGTCATGAAAGCTGGACCCACACCTGAACCTCAGAGACTGAACACCAGCTTGATCATTATGGTCTGCCACAGTGGTCACCTTTAAAACAGAGATGGTTTGAACTTGAGCCATCAAGTCAGGATTAAAGCCAGAGTTTGACGTCTGACCCAGTGACCCCGCTTTGTTGAACAGAGCTGTGGATGTCCTCCAGGACAGAAATCATTTATTTAAAATGAGCATGAACACAGTTTGATAGTTCTCCAGTAGACGTCCTGCAGTGAGTTCAGGAAGAGCAGCAAATGAATTCAAGTAGAAGAAGTAAAAGGTGTCACTCAGTGAAAAACTAAAGAAAAACTAACAGTCGCATGTAAAGAAGCACAGAGTCAGCAGTGGTCACTCAGAAAGACAGACCTCACATTTATTGGCCAAAGCTAACAAACATTAGGCACAAAGACAAATTTGTTTCATTTGAGTTTTGACACGACAGCCTGAATCACAGACCAAACAGACACCCGTGAGACAAAGAGACTCAATGCTCTGCAGCTCATTGACGTGTCTGTGTCCAAACGAAGAGCGATTAAAACACTGCAGAGACGATGGACAGGATTCTGTGCTGGAACCAGACTGTTCACCCACCTCACAACTGGTCCGGTGTCAGCTCCAGTTCAAGTATCTTTACAGTATGAAGGCCTTTCTACAAGCAGTAGCATGTTTGTGATTACAGTCACCACTGCACCATGAAGCAACAACAAAGACAACACACACACAAACAGCCTGCCGCACCAGCTTCACGCTGCCTACATCACACGTTCAGGCGCCGCGAAGTCAGGACTCAAGTTCAAATGAATGGGGACACGTGGAGCCACAGTGAGCTGCAGGGACACTAGAGGACGGGACTGCATTTAGACGAGCTGCAGTATCACAGACGGAGCACTAAACAGAAACAGAACCACTACAGTCGATGTTCTACGGTTCTACTCTTTGTCAGTGAAAATTCATTTGTTTACACAGGAAGTGGCTTCCTCACTGGCAGGTGCTCCTTTGTGTTGTGTTCAAATCAAGACTGGGAAGCTGGATTTTTACAGAAGCTCAAATAGACCTGATGTGATGCTTAATAATGAGGAAGTACCTGAAACATCAAAAACAAACATGGACGCCCCACAAAGTTCATTGTTCAAGGTAATTTAACCCAAAGCTGATGTCATTAACTACCGTTAAGGTACTGTCCTCATTAGTAATAAGACGAGTTGTTGGCAGCTGTTAGTGAGGAAGCGTTAGTTGAAATGCTTGTTTCTGCTGCTGGTGTTTGTCTCTGTTTAATTAATGATGGCAGTTAATTTAACCTCTGCAGGACTGAGTGAACGGACTGAAGCTCAAACATGGACCTGTTCCCTGATGACGACATGAACACCTGAACACAGAGGCAGCTGCACCTGAACTGAGTGATGCTGCAGCATGTGTTGGTGTCAGGACCTGAACACTGGACGACACCTTTCCTCCAGAACACTGTGTGTACATGGAGTGAAGCTGCTGCCGCGGCTGCCGCGGCGGCGGCGGCGGCGGCAGAGGCTGGACTTGGATCAGACTGAAGCAGACGAGCGGTGAAAGCAGCTTTGACGTTAGGGCCGACAGATTCTTTGGCAAAACAAGCGACACGACGACAGAAAACCAAACAAACCATCACAGAAACATCTTTACAGCCTGCTGGTGGAATAAAAACCTGTGGATGGTCTGATGACTGAGCTCCAGCTACACACACACACACACACACACACACACAGAGCGGACACACACACTGAATCAACACACAGCTACACAACAGAGTAAGGCAGTTGGAGACAGATATACGCTGTAGAAATGTTCATTATTCTCTTTTTTTACACTTTGGTCTTTCAAAATAAACTACTCTGCAGACTTTATATATTTGCAGCTTTACAAAATACATCTTTAGTTTGTATATGAGCAGAATAAATACACACGTCAGGTGAGCGGAGGCGTGTTTACACCTGTGTGTACAAACAGAGAATAAGGCTTTAAAAGCTTGTGTGAGCTCTGTCTGCGGGCTGACAGCAGCTGAAGTGGTGCGGCTTCGCTCATGACTCCATTAAAGGCTCGTTCCACCTCATTACAACGTCCGTCTTCTGTCCACCGATCGGCTGTGCGACACTCGACGCGCTTTGTCAACACAACGATGGACGAAACCACAAAAACAGAGCCTAGTTGTAACAAAGCAGAATCATTCTTTAAGACAGCCCATCGGTCAGTGTCCACCACCTGCAGGACGATGACCTGTTTGATTGATTACATAGGATTTATTGAAGAACTGATCAATACTACACTGATTGTCCTCTAAAGATCTAAAGAGGCGCAGCGGCGTGAAGCTGATCCTGTTAAAATATCAGCTGTGAGTGAAGAGCTGACTGGAGCTGCTGAACACAGGGGGATGATTTTCAAAGTAAAAGCCTGCAGATATTCTATATTTTTCTTCTTGTCATCGGATCTGACGCACAGATTGAAAGCAGCGGTCGTTCAGTCAGACAGAGCTTCCTGAAACCTTTAAGAACACTTCAACATGAAACTAGATGTTTGTGACGTGTTTCTAAAGATTTACATCTTCAGGAGGAACCAATGGGCTCAGAGCTGACAGCCACAGACAGGAAGCCTTTAAGAGACGGACTCACATGCTTTCATTGGCTGCTTAGCTGGTCTGTGGGCTGCAGTGACTGACTGGACGTGAATCCGTGGACACTTTGGCATGAAGGTGTTTTAGCAGATGTTTTCCTGTCAGCTGTCTGTACCTTCGGCCCACAGGAGCTGGTGACACCGTATGTAGAGGCTGGTGGCGTGCAGAGAAGAGCAGCACTGATTGGACGAGAGGCGGACCTCTGACCCCTGCAGTCTGGTCACATGGACACTTTAACCTCCACTCGAGCTCAGACGACAGCAGATGAGACACAGCAGCTCAGAGGACGAGTGAAGACGGTGGTCAGATCTTCATCAGGACGCGGCAACTGAATGAGAGCGGACAGAGGGAGCTGCTCTCCTATTGGACTGTGTGACAGGCCGCACGCCGCCTGATGTCTGCGGGTGTGTGTGTATGTATATGTGTGTGTATATATGTGTGTGTGTGTATATGTATGAATGTATATATGTGTGTGTATTGTATATGTGTGTGTGCACATGTATGTGTATGTGTGTGTATATACGTATGTGTGTGTATGTGTGTGTATATACATATGTGTGTATGTGTATGTATATATACATATGTGTGTGTATGTGTGCATATATGTATGGGTGTGTATGGGTGTGTATATACATATGTATGTGTATATATACATATGTGTGTGTATACACGTATGTGTGTGTATATACGTATGTGTGTGTATACACGTATGTGTGTGTATATACGTATGTGTGTGTATATACGTATGTGTGTATTTGTGTATATATGTATGTATGTGTGTATATATGTATGTGTGTGTTTACGTATGTGTGTGTATGTGTGTGTATAAACGTATGTGTGTATATATGTATGTGTGTGTGTATATGTGTGTATATACGTATGTGTGTGTATGTGTGTGTATTTACGTATGTGTGTGTATACACGTATGTGTGTGTATATACGTATGTGTGTGTATATACGTATGTGTGTATTTGTGTATATATGTATGTATGTGTGTATATATGTATGTGTGTGTTTACGTATGTGTGTGTATGTGTGTGTATAAACGTATGTGTGTGTATATACGTGTGTGTGTATGTGTATATGTATGTGTGTATGTGTGTATTTACGTATGTGTGTGTATATACGTGTGTGTGTATGTGTATATGTATGTGTGTATGTGTGTGTATTTACGTATGTGTGTGTATATACGTGTGTGTGTATGTGTATATGTATGTGTGTATGTGTGTGTATTTACGTATGTGTGTGTGTGTGTATGTGTATATGTATGTGTGTATGTGTGTGTGTATATGTATGTGTGTGTGTTGTGATGACGCTGTCCTGAAGCTGCTGACTGTTGCTGTGATGTTCCTGCGCCGCTCTACAGGCTGGAACGTTTCGCTGATCTGGGATCAGCTCTTACAGCTGGGTGGGGCCTCGGCTGTGCGGCTCGCCGCTGCCTGGAGGGGGCGCTGTAACCAGGCTCCTCAGGTAGACGCAGGGGTTTCTCCTCCTCCCTGAGCTGGGGGCAGAGCTGGGCGGTGGTGGGGGTGGCAGCAGGGAGCCGGTGGGCCTTAGAGATGACATGAGGGGCTGCACCTCCTGCCTGGCTCCTTCCTCCTCCTCCTCCTCCTCCTCATCCTCCTTCTTCTTGTCTGGGAAGTGGAAGGAGCCCTGTGACACCTGAGCTCCGATGGAGGAGGTGCTGCCCGCCACACTGCCTGGCGGGGTGTAGGAGGCCGGGCGGGGTCCTCCCAGCCTGGAGAGGGCGCTCACCCGTGGGTGGACAGGCTCGGCGGGGACAGGAGGAGAGGAGATGCTCTCCAGGGAGGAGATGCTCTGGTTCCAGGCCTGCTGGAGGTCCACTGGGATGATCTTTGTGGCCTCCACAGACACACAGGGAGGAGGGGAGCCCACGCTGCCTTTCCAAGGCAGATGGCTGTCTCCACTGGGGGGTGAAGGGGGGCCAGCCGATGGACTTGGACACCCGTCCAGAGCTGCTGGGACTGATGGAGGAGACACATCAGTGGGACAGTTAGACTCAGAATTAGACTGGACCCATGAAAATATTGATTACAGCAGGTTTAACTGAGCCATGTCTCACACTGAGACACCTGAGCAAACTGTCCTCTGATGGACACTGTGAGACACCTGCGTGTGTGTGTGTGTGTGTGTGTATTCTGACCTGACTTGGGTCGCTGTTTTGGTGTTTCTGCCTTACGAGCGACGAAGGTGATCCCGACGTCTTCCTCCTTCTCAGGGTCTGAACGTTCACCTTTCTCCTCCTCTGACTCCACTGGAACCACCACTGGATCTGAAGACACACACACACGCACACACGTTCCATCGTAAAGCGTGTGTGGAATCAGCTGACCTCAGAGTCGACTGAGACATAAAGAATAACCTGAAAATGATCACATGACCAGCGATGAGCAGGAGCAGCCAATCACAGGCCACAATGTGTTCAACCACGTATAAACAGGAAAAAGGCTGAAAACAGGACAGAGAGACAACGAGGACAGCAAAGACACATGAAGAGCAAAGCGTCCTGTCCACGCCGGCCTTCCCTCAGACACGCAGCACACTGAGCCTCACAGGTGGACAACAGCATGTCTCTGAAGGACAGAGTTCACCGGTCCAGCTGTTTTCAGGCTGACAGAAATCTGATCAATCGATCTGATCGATTGATCGATCGATGTGATCGTTACATTTCTGAGTTACAGTGAAGCGTCTTGACTTCAGGCGGAAAGTGTCTCTCTGATAAACGTCCCCCCTCCATCAGCCTACTTGTGTCCTGCCAGCTGACGTTGCGTCTGGGTTTGTCGCTGCCGTCCTCCTTGGTGTCGGATCCTCGGCGCTGTTGACAGCAGGACAGAATAAACAGTCAGTCAACCTGCAGCCATAACAGGAAGCCGCCGGCCTTCAATCAGCGCGTGTCTTCGTCTCTCATGACAGAGCGGCGAACGCTCGGCGGCTCTCATTAATCTGACAAATGAAAAGAGGCGAAGACCAAGCTGCTCGTTAGAGATAAACATGTGTTGGACAGACGGACGCAGGGATGTGACGTCTGTGTCTGTGTGCGAGGGGACACGTCAGGACTTCACTTTAACCTTTGACCTTTGTTTTATCAGCCAGGACTCTGACCTGCAGGCTGTCCTCCAGCCCTCAGAGGGGACGAGGACCAGCGTGTCCCCTCTGAGGGATCTGAAGTGATTAAGGTTTGTCCTCTGTGTCCAGCCTGAATACATGATTTTACTTTGAAAAGTCCTGCCGGTCCTTCCTTCCTGTCACACCACCGACCGTCCCCCCGTCCAACAGCAGCACAGAGCAGCAGTGAGGACGAGCTCCTGACCTTCTTCAGGCTTCGCTCCTTCTTGTGCCGTTTGTGTCGGGTGGACTTGAACGTCTCCATCCGGCTCCTCATGTTCCTCTGAAACACCTCCCGGTCCTGACGCTCCTTCTCCCCCAGAGGCATGAAGTGACGGCTGTAGTGCGACTGATACTGCACAGTACAACAACACAGTACAACCACACAGTACACAGTGATACACAGAAATACACAGTACACAACAGTACAGTGAGGTCACATGATCAGTACAGACACCGAAGGTTTTCAACATGTTTCAGTGACGCTGCAGAAGACAGAATCTGTCTGTCTGTCTGTGTCTGTCTGTCTGTCTGTCAGTCAGTCAGTCAGTCAGTCAGTCAGTCAGTCTGTCTGTCTGTCTGTCAGTCTGTCTGTCTGTCTGTCTGTCTGTCTGTCTGTGTCTGTCTGTCAGTCTGTTTTTTTTCTGGGTGTCCTGTGGTCTCCTGGTAGACATCCATCACAGCCCTGTGCAGCATGCCGTCCCCTCTCTGACCGTCTTTCCTGTCCCTCTTCACCAGAGAGTCCACTGTGAACCCCTGTAGCCTCCTACAGGCTCCCCTGAGGATCTCCAAGGACCCCTGAATCTGCACACTTCTGAGCACCCATCACATGTCTTTATGGACCCCAGGAGACCCTCAAAGGACCCAATAGAACCTGCACCTGTGTGTGTGTGTGTGTGTGTGTGTGTGTGTGTGTGTGTGTGTGTGTGTGTGTTACCCGTCTCCTAGGTTTGTACAGATTCTCTGCGAGGACATGGTGTGTCTCTGTGTCCTCCTCCACTTTGGCTCCAGGGACATTATCGATCACCTGGAGGTCCAGACACACACCGCTGCCGTTCTCCCGCCTGGAACACGCCAACAACACGCAGTTAGCATGATGCTAATGACACTAACCGTCTCTGATGTTTCCATGGTTACAGCATCATGTGACTGCATTAAGGATGCTGCGTTCACGAAGCAGCCATGTTTGAAGTGAGAGACAAAAGGACACCTGTCCAGCTGGTGTGTCACTCACCTGGAACCAAACAACACTACCCACTACCCACTACTGTGAGAACCAGGACAACCTGGACAGGTAAGCAGTCCAGGTGATTTCTCTGGACTCACACACACACACACACACACACACACACACACACACACACACACACACGCATGCACGCATGCACGCATGCACACACACACACACACACACACACACACACATGACTCACAGGTAGTTGGTGACGTTGGTGACTTCAGGGAACGAGGCTCTGCTGGCCATGGAGGGCAGAGACAGCCGGGCTGAGGTCAGGACATTCCCACCCTACACACACACACACACACACACACACGCACACACACACACACACACGCACACAAGCACACACGCACGCACACACGCACACACATGCACGCACACACACACACGCACGCACACAAGCACACACGCACGCACATGCACGCACACACACACGCATGCACACGCACGCACACAAGCACACACGCACACACATGCACGCACACACACACGCACGCACGCACACAAGCACACACACACGCACACACACACGCACGCACACAAGCACACACGCACACACATGCACGCACACACACACGCACACACACGCACACACACACACACGCACGCACACAAGCACACACGCACACAGGTCAAAGGTCAATAGTTAAAAGCATCTCTGAGGTATTTTTATTGCTCCTGTTTCTCTTTGAAGACCACGTTTCCCAGAAGCCCTGCTGCTGCTGAATGGATGAGTTGATCAATAAACTGAAACCTATTATATTTTAACATATTTTCCTGGACATTTCCTGGACTTTGTCAGTGACCTGCGGGTGGTCGTGTTTCTTTGAGTCTTCAGATCAGCTCCTGAACTTCACCCACAGCTGATCAGTCACACCTGAGCTTGACAGACGGGTTCACCTGCACCTCGTCCTGATTTGAGGAGCAGGGATTCTCACTTCAATGATTCCAGGCTTTTCAAGGATGTGTTGGAGCACTGGACACTTTCAGATATGACAGCAGTACACTCTAGGATATTTAGTGTGTTCTAGTAGAGGCTGATCGCAGTACTTTGAGTATGTGAAAACTTCTTTTATTCCATCCAGACGATGAAAAAATGAATAAATGAAGGAGTTAAAACTTAAAAGCATGTTTGGTCTGAAAGTGTACTGTTACTGCAGTACTACAGCACTGTACTGTTACTGCAGGACTACAGCACTGTACTGTTACTGCAGGACTACAGCACTGCACTGTTACTGCAGGACTACAGCACTGTACTGTTACTGCAGAACTACAGCACTGTACTGTTACTGCAGGACTACAGCACTGCACTGTTACTGCAGGACTACAGCACTGTACTGTTACTGCAGGACTACAGCACTGCACTGTTACTGCAGGACTACAGCACTGTACTGTTACTGCAGAACTACAGCACTGCACTGTTACTGCAGGACTACAGCACTGCACTGTTACTGCAGGACTACAGCACTGTACTGTTACTGCAGAACTACAGCACTGCACTGTTACTGCAGGACTACAGCACTGCACTGTTACTGCAGACTACAGCACTGTACTGTTACTGCAGGACTACAGCACTGTACAGCACTGTACTGTTACTGCAGGACTACAGCACTGTACTGTTACTGCAGTACTACAGTACAGTGCTGTTACTGCAGTACTACAGCACTGTACTGTTACTGCAGTACTACAGTACAGTGCTGTTACTGCAGTACTACAGCACTGTACTGTTACTGCAGACTACAGCACTGTACTGTTACTGCAGACTACAGCACTGCACTGTTACTGCAGACTACAGCACTGTACTGTTACTGCAGACTACAGCACTGCACTGTTACTGCAGGACTACAGCACTGTACTGTTACTGCAGTACTACAGCACTGTACTGTTACTGCAGGACTACAGCACTGTACTGTTACTGCAGGACTACAGCACTGCACTGTTACTGCAGTACTACAGCACTGCACTGTTACTGCAGGACTACAGCACTGTACAGCACTGTACTGTTACTGCAGGACTACAGCACTGTACTGTTACTGCAGTACTACAGTACAGTGCTGTTACTGCAGTACTACAGCACTGTACTATTACTGCAGGACTACAGCACTGTACTGTTACTGCAGACTACAGCACTGTACTGTTACTGCAGACTACAGCACTGCACTGTTACTGCAGGACTACAGCACTGTACTGTTACTGCAGGACTACAGCACTGTACTGTTACTGCAGTACTACAGCACTGTACTGTTACTGCAGGACTACAGCACTGCACTGTTACTGCAGGACTACAGCACTGCACTGTTACTGCAGACTACAGCACTGCACTGTTACTGCAGTACTACAGCACTGTACTGTTACTGCAGACTACAGCACTGCACTGTTACTGCAGACTACAGCACTGCACTGTTACTGCAGACTACAGCACTGTACTGTTACTGCAGGACTACAGCACTGTACTGTTACTGCAGACTACAGCACTGTACTGTTACTGCAGACTACAGCACTGCACTGTTACTGCAGTACTACAGCACTGTACTGTTACTGCAGTACTACAGCACTGCACTGTTACTGCAGGACTACAGCACTGTACTATTACTGCAGGACTACAGCACTGTACTGTTACTGCAGACTACAGCACTGTACTGTTACTGCAGTACTACAGCACTGTACTGTTACTGCAGGACTACAGCACTGTACTGTTACTGCAGACTACAGCACTGCACTGTTACTGCAGTACTACAGCACTGTACTGTTACTGCAGGACTACAGCACTGTACTGTTACTGCAGTACTACAGCACTGTACTGTTACTGCAGTACTACAGTACAGTGCTGTTACTGCAGGACTACAGCACTGTACTGTTACTGCAGTACTACAGCACTGTACTGCAGTACTAATGTACTACACTGCTCAGTGATGAAGAGCCAGCAGGTCAAATTCCACTTTCACACTCTCTCACACACACACTCACACACACCCTCAGTCCTACCTGGTCGATGACACTGATGGCGTCTCTGATGTTGATCTTCTGATAGGCCTCCCACAGCTCACTCTTCCTGTACACAGACTTCCTCAAGAGCAACTTACTGAGGTAGTTCTTATCAAACTGCTCCCACCTGAGAGACAGAGAGACAAACAGAGACAGACAGAGAGATGGTTTTGGTCCTCATGTCAACCATGTTCTGTGTGTTCTAAATAAAGTTTTGTCTCCAGCTGTGACGTCTTTGTTGCTGTGAGATGTCCAAATGTTCCCTCAGTCTCTGATGGACTCTTTAATGTCTCATCAGAGCGTCTCATCCTCACTGTGGTGACAGAGGAGCTCCACCTGCTGTCCACTGTCCATCATTACAACAACCACAGTGGGAGAAGGTACACAGATGAAGTACAAATATTTGTTTTTTACTCTTCATGTGACTGTGTGTGTGTCTTCAAGTGTTGCTTCACTTTGATGTTGACGAATATAAAATGTAAATAAATTCTATTTCTCTCAATGAACGAATGAAACGTTATTCTGGTGTCACATGATGTCACAGTGATGTCATTGACTCACTTGTCTCTCCAGTGGTGGTACCCCTGCAGTCCTGCAATGTCCTCCACTGCTGTCAGGATGTGGTCAAAGGCCTGAAAAAAACACACACACACACACACACACACACACACACACACACACACACACACGTTGATGATACCCAGCTTCCATTGAATGAATGAAGAAGTAGAAGAAGAGGAGGAAAAAGAAGAAGAAGAAGAAGAAGAAGAGAGGAGACACTCACCCTCTCGTGGATCTCCTCGTTGATGGTCGGCTTCCTGCTGGTGGAACGAGGAACTTTGAGCCATTTGACCAGCGGTTTGATGGTCAGACCCTGACAGAGGAGACAGGTGGACTGTGGTCTGACTGCTGTTGACTGGTTTGATTGATTTGATTGATTGATCTGAATGTATTTGAATGTGTCTGCGCTTTGACATGAATGCATGAATAATGCTGCAGTTTCAACATCACATCTTCATCAGGTCATCATCATCAAACTTCACCTGAATGATTTCTGATATTCACAGAGTGAAACACTGACGCCTGAATACGATGAATATAACAGATCTGAAGACATGACGGCTGCTGACAGGAAACCTCATGAGGACCCTGGACCAGTTTTCAGGGTTCAGATCCACGTCGTGTCTCACTGAGCTGACTGAGGCTGAAACTGAGGAAGCGCCAAACGAAAACCTTGTATCTCCAGGTTCCTCCTGTTAGCTGCTCCTGCTAGCAGCCAACTGTTAGCAGTGTTCTCTTGGACATACAGACTGGATCTCTGGATCTCTGGATCTCTGTGAGACTGAAGGAAACTTAAGAACAGGATGATTGTCAGGGGAGTCCTCCAGAGTCTTCTTCTCTGGTTTCTCTGTGGATTTCTGGAGGTTTATTCTGATCTCCTCAGAAAGTGACATCACACTGAATCTAAAAAATGTGTCTGTGTTCAGATTTGTCTCCATGTGTTTGAACATATCTGGAACTGTGTGTCGTCGCTGCTGCCACCATAACTAATGACTGAGAGCACCTGCGCACACCTGTCCCTTTCACCTGAATGAGTATCCTTACTGCAGTAAAGATACTGTAGTACTGCTGTATCTCACGCCTCCCTCAGACGCCCGGGAAGCAGCTTCATGGTTTGAAGCGTCAGGGTTCATGAACCGTAGTGAATAACGTCTCTGCTTTGCTTTCAGCCTCGTGTAATTCTTCCTCTCCTGTCATCTCTCTGCTGCCGTGACGAAATAAAACACCATAAAACTTTAAGAAGCAGCTCATGTTTAGGAGAGCTAGATCACGTGATTGTGAGATAACTTTGTCTAGTTTATCTGAAAGTCATAACAAGAGACGCAGCGTGGAAACATCTCACTGTGGGACGATGAAGCAGCAGCATCTGTTTTGTCCTCAGTGATTCATGATGGGAAAGCAGAGACACAGAGAGAGGAGTCAAAGCAGAGAGCCGCGCTGAACACACACTTCACATTTAGAGAGTACGTCTAGGTCAGATGTAAACACGCAGTGTGTGTTCACAGAGCTGACTTCAGTTCAGAGGAACATTTTCAGAGAGACACGGCGAAGACACACTTCAGGTTTAGAGAGTATGTCCATGATAGACGTAAACACAGCGAAGACACACTGACTGAAAACTTTAAGAGCATGAGCCTGTGTGTGTGTGTGTGTGTGGGGGGGGGGGTTAAAGCAGATGAAGTCTAGCTGTGTCGTCTCAAACATGTTGGAATAAAAACCTCTCCGGACCCAGACCACACACACACACACACACACACACACACACACACCAACAAGTGTTTTTCTGCTGGCTGTGGGGGTGCAGCAGGTCAAAGGTCACACGGCGCATAACATCATTGTGGTGGAGCAGCTGTGTGTCTGTCAGTTCAGTGACAGTGATGTCAGTGCTGATGTCACTGAAAGTCAGTCTCAGCCTCAGTCTTAGTCTCAGCCTCAGTCTCAGCCTCAGTCTCAGCCTCAGTCTTAGTCTCAGCCTCAGTCTTAGTCTCAGCGTCAGTCTCAGCCTCAGTCTTAGTCTCAGCCTCAGTCTCAGCCTCAGTCTTAGTCTCAGCCTTAGTCTCGATTCAATTCAATTCAATTCAATTCAATTCAATTCAATATTCCTTTATTTGTCCCGCGAGGGGAAATTCCAGAATACAGCAGCATCAGTAAAGATTAATATAAGAAGTGCATGCAAATTAGAAACAAAAGCAGTATATACAAAAGAGTGAGGATTTAAATAAAAATAAAAAGAAAGAAATTGTAATTAATTGTAAGAAATTGTAGATAGTATTTACAATAGTAAATAGTCAGCCTCAGTCTCAGCCTCAGTCTCAGCTTCAGCCTCAGTCTCAGCCTCAGTCTCAGCCTCAGCCTCAGCCTCAGCCTCAGTCTCAGCCTCAGTCTCAGTCTCAGTCTCAGTCTCAGCCTCAGTCTCAGTCTCAGTCTCAGCCTCAGCCTCAGCTTCAGTCTCAGCCTCAGCCTCAGTCTCAGCCTCAGCCTCAGCCTCAGTCTCAACCTCAGTCTCAGTCTCAGTCTCAGCCTCAGTCTCAGTCTCAGTCTCAGCCTCAGCCTCAGTCTCAGTCTCAGTCTCAGCCTCAGCCTCAGTCTCAGCCTCAGCCTCAGCCTCACTCTCAACCTCAGCCTCAGTCTCAGCCTCAGTCTCAGTCTCAGCCTCAGTCTCAGTCTCAGTCTCAGCCTCAGCCTCAGCTTCAGTCTCAGCCTCAGCCTCAGTCTCAGCCTCAGCCTCAGCCTCAGTCTCAACCTCAGTCTCAGTCTCAGTCTCAGCCTCAGTCTCAGTCTCAGTCTCAGCCTCAGCCTCAGCCTCAGCCTCAGTCTCAGCCTCAGTCTCAGTCTCAGTCTCAGTCTCAGCCTCAGTCTCAGTCTCAGTCTCAGCCTCAGCCTCAGCTTCAGTCTCAGCCTCAGCCTCAGTCTCAGCCTCAGCCTCAGCCTCAGTCTCAACCTCAGTCTCAGTCTCAGTCTCAGCCTCAGTCTCAGTCTCAGTCTCAGCCTCAGCCTCAGTCTCAGTCTCAGTCTCAGCCTCAGCCTCAGTCTCAGCCTCAGCCTCAGCCTCACTCTCAACCTCAGCCTCAGTCTCAGCCTCAGTCTCAGCCTCAGCCTCAGCCTCAGCCTCACTCTCAACCTCAGCCTCAGTCTCAGTCTCAGCCTCAGTCTCAGTCTCAACCTCAGCCTCAGTCTCAACCTCAGCCTCAGTCTCAGCCTCAGCCTCAGCCTCAGCCTCAGTCTCAGTCTCAGCCTCAGTCTCACTCTTCCTACCTGGAACATGACGGTGAAGAAGACGACCACGATTGTCGTGGCGACAAAGTAATCCTTGGCTTTGACCTGCTCACTGTCCAGCAGCACCACCAGAGCGAACGCCACCGCCCCCCGCAGGCCGCCGTATGACATCACCACCTGGTCTATCTTGTCCAATGGGACGAGGCGAAACCGGTTCAGAACCCAGGTCTGACCAATCACACCTGGACACAGAGATTAGTAAAAGTCAGGTCAGCCAATCAGAAGACAAAGGAAAAGGAAACAAGATGCACCAAAAAGACAAAGCTGAAGGATTTTCAGGAGGTCTCCTGAGGAGAAGCTCTCCGTGGACCTCCTGCAGCAGGCCAAGCAGCAGCTGGAGAAGCATCGAGTTTATTGACGAAGCGTTTCGGTCAAACACGTGTCGATCAGTAATTTACAGTGATGAAGGTATTGATGATGTTGGTGGACAGTTTTCAGAGTCTGGACCTTTTTTCTGTCCATATGATGTTTCTTCTGTGCTGTTATGATTCTTCTGATTGGCCGATACGTGGGACGTTTATGGTTCTGTTTCTATGGAAATGTGCCGACCTGTTAAAGGTCGTAAAGTGACGAAGGAAGTGACTGACCCACGGCTCTGAAGACGAAGATGAAGACGAGGGTACAGGACACCAGGCCGGTGTCCCATGCCCACTTGGACTTGTCCACTGCTGAGATCCCCAGGAAGATGAAGATGATGGTCTCAGCGATGCTGGCCAGAGTCTTCATCGTGTACTTCACCGTGGTCCGAGACTTCTGGGAAATGTTGGCCTCCACGTATTTATTGGCACCGATGCCACAGAAGGTCATCCTGAGGAGGAGGAAAGGAGGAAGAACGCGTTCTTAGTTAGTTAGTTTTCTCCCTCACTGGTCCTGTTTTATTGATTTTCTTACTCTCACTGACGGCCTGAAGCACCCGATGGACACCAGGGGGCGTCAACACAAACCCACATGATCGTCCAGGCTGGATAAACAACAACAAACCGAGCAGACCAGAACTTAACCACCACCCTGAGTACCGAGGTCACCTTCCAGCAAGTACATTTTTTAATCATTGGAGGTTTTTTTTTTTTTTTTTTGCAGGTTATTTGAAGGTACATCACATGCAAGAGCTGAGATACTGCAGTATTTCCTCCTCCTTTGTGTCCCAGAGTAATAATACTCCCAAACCCACTGAAAATACCGTTCCAACCACTGAGCAACATCATTGCAACAGCTAGACTGTGCACTTTGGCGCAACAAGCAAAAGCTTATCAACTTCTCCAAATAGTTTATGAGCCACCTGTTTACATTAGCAAGCACATAGCAACCACCTCAAACACACAGCACCGTCACAGTGAGCAGCAGCACCCTGAAGGCCTCACAGGGACACGCAAACACGTGGCTAGACATTAGCAACTAGCTACTGACTTTTCATAGCAAAGGCCACGGCCATTTTCTTCAGATGTTGTTTTCTGGTTCACAAATTCAGAAAAAAGTCGAGATGCTACGCTAGTTAGCTTGAGCAGGAGTTTAGCTGCTCCATAAGTATTCGATTTAGCTTCAGTGTCATTTATGTGAGCTGAATTAGAAAGTTGTAAGTTCATCATAATGGATAAAGACGGACGAGGCTCAACAAGCTTGAGATTATAGTTAGCATTAGCTTTAGCTCAGACTGGCTGTGGTTATCTCAGCTAGCTTTTGCTTGATACTTTAGCTGCTGATCTGGTCTCTCTTTGTCCTTATTGTGTTCTGGCTTTGGAAGAGAGTATTGTATCGAATACTTCCCAGTGGGACTGCTTCATATTTTGCAGTTCATGTTGTATTTTCACAGTTTTTTTAGGTCTAATTTCCAGCATGAAGGATTTAGAGGATCTATTGGCAGAAGTGGAGTATTCAGAGTTATGTTTTCATCAGTGTAGAATCACCTGATGATGAGAATCGTTGTGTTTTTGTTGCCTTAAAATGAGCCTTCATATCTACAGAGGGAGCAGGTCCTCGTCCACAGAGTCCACCATGTCCCACAGCCGTGTTTCTACAGTGGCCCAGAGTGGACAAACCAAACACTGACTCACTGGTGTTTCTGGTTTTGGTGGTCACCATAGGTACTCCTTCACAGGGGAGGGTGAGGTGAGGGCTGTTCAGCTGGTTGCAGTCTGCAGCCTCATCACTAGGAGCCACTAAATCCTCCACACTGGAACTTTGACGTGCTTTGAAATGATGCACTGTGGCACTGCGGCAGACATGTTAAACTGGTCATAGTGGTCCTTCTGGTGGTTCTGGTTGGGGAGACTTACGACAGAATGGCGGACAAAGAGAAGAGCTCGGCGGTCAGGTAGGCCAGGTAGACAAGCAGGAAGACAAAGAGGGGCTCGATGATCCGAACCTTCTTGGTGAAACGAGTAATGAAGCCGAGGATGACGGCGAACACCAGACCCACCAGAGTCCCCCCAATACTGACGATGAGGAAGGAGGCTACAGAGGAAGAGGAGGAGGAGGAGGGTCAGTGACAGAAGAGACAGACCTGGATTTGATTCAGTTCCTTTTCGTGGACTCACCAACTCCTTTGAAGTAATCTGCTGTCTGAACGTTCTCTGCTCCCACTTCCACAAAGGAAATGTAGACTTTATATAAAACCTGGAGGACAGAGACACACGTCAGACGTTTGTCATTTTACATTTGACTGGGTTTCACTGAGAAAAACAGAATAACTGCGTTCACAGTGACTTTAGAGTGCTGCAGAGAGGACACGGTCCAGCCCAGCGCGTCATCGTGACTCCATGAACAACCTTCAGGTCGTAACACTGAAAAGTCAGGTGAGGCTTGTCCTCTGTGCTCTCTGCTGCTGGGCGACAGACATCACCTCCTCTCTTAAACACTGTGATGATTTTGTCTTGTTGACGAAGAAAAAAACGACAGATGACAAAAATAATCAGTTAAAAAGAAAAATGACATTTGGAAAAGCAATCTTCAGATGTGTGAACTTTCAGCGAAACGTTCATCAAAGCATCAGAGACGTTTGGCGTCCTTTGGCGTCCTTTGGCGTCCTTTGACCTCCTTTGATGTTCTTTGGCATCCTTTGGCGTCCTTTGGCGTCCTTTGGCGTCCTTCGGTGTCCTTTGGCGTCCTTTGGCGTCCTTTGGCGTCCTTCGGTGTCCTTTGGCGTCCTTTGGCGTCCTTTGGCGTCCTTCGGTGTCCTTTGGCGTCCTCCAGGAGGTCATCGCCTCTTTCTGCCCTCTGGTGTTTACTCTGTGTCGAGGCGGCAAATAAGAATTTTAATGTCGACTTTTTCTCCCAACAGAACTTAATTCTTAAACTCTATGACGTCTAACGCGACGTTAATCTCAAAATACTGAAACTTAAGAAGACTTTTTCTCTTTTCTTAAAATATTTAAACTGAATCTTAAACTGTGATAACTTAAATTTTCCTGTAAATCAGGATTTTATTTAACGTGTCTTTGCCTTCATCAGCCTCCAGCGTTCTGGTTCATCGTCTTCTTCTGTAAATGTCTTTGAGCTGTACGTTTGTCTCATTGATCTGTGATCAGGTGGTTCTGATGTGACGGTCTCACATGTCCTTCGTGTGAACGTCACCCCGACGAGCGACCGACAGGAAATGAAGATGTCACTCGTCGGTTTCCCTCTCGGGGACTCGGTGAACTCGCAGCTTCAGACCTCAGAGCAGCTGTTCGTTTCCTCGCTGATGATCAGATGATGCAGAAACGAGTGCTGAGCTTCTCTCCTTCTCTGCAGGTCAGCTGCAGCTTTCCCACACTTTGGTTTCCTCCATTTGTTGGTGGGATTAGCTCATATTCTGAGTGCTGCTGAGGATTAGAAACTGCAGAGTTAATCTGCTCAGAGCTGTTTAATCTCATCTTTCTCAAACTCAACATGTTACTGAGTAAATGTGAAGTTTTTGCTCCTCATCAAACATCTTTTTTACTGAAACGATGAAGAATTAAACCTTCATGTCCTGATTGGTGCTCTCAGAGGATGAACCCGTCACATCTCATCTTTCCTCTAGCGCCACCCTCAGGACACACTTCACATTCAATTCTGCTGAACACAAACTCGTCCAATCAGAAAGCTCTCAGTCCTTCGTGCCTGCAGTGACTCGAAATGTTTGATTCGATGAGTCGTCTATAAACAGAGACGATTATCGATCGATGATTACTACGACTTATTGTTCTCAGTGAGGACAGACGGGATGTTTGGACTGAATACGCCTCAGCTGATGAGGAGTGACCGTGTGTGTGTGTGTGTGTGTGTGTGTCTCTCACCACGGTGACGGCATCATTGACCAGCGACTCTCCGAACACGATGATGAAGAGCGTGTCGTTGACGTGAACCTCCTCGAACACAGCCAACACTGCCACGGGGTCGACGGCCGAGATCAACGATCCGAACAACAGGAAGTCCATCAGGTCGGCCTGCACGCGCTCGTCTGCGCGCACACACACAGTTATTGATCAGTGGTTAATATAAAGGTTATCAGAGACGAGCAGGTGAGCTGCAGTTGCTCATCCAGCCTCAGCTCACCTGTTCTTGTCTAACAGTTTAATAAACAGCACTGACGGTGTTTCCACACACAGAACTGAAGCGTTTGCTCAGGTATCAGCTCCCCGTGACCCACACTGACCTATGACCCCCAGCAGCTTGGCGGCGTACAGGCAGAAGCCAGTGCAGAAGGCGTTCCACAGCGTTCCCACCACGGCGTACGTCAGGATGGCGCCCAGGTTGTCGAAGAAGAGGCGGGCCGGCATGAAGTATCCGGCGTCGCCCACGATGGTCGGCAGCAGGAAGAGGAAGAAGAGGGCGGGCTCCAGCTGGTAGAGCTGCTTCTTATTGGCTATGAGGACGACCCCGCCCAGGACCAGGCCCAGCAGGATCAGCATGCAGCTCTCTGGGACCACGGTGGTGAAGCGCTGAGAGAAGTGAAACACTGCCGGCGACAGGAAGAGGTTTTCAGAGGTTTGAAATGAGGACGAGCTGCTCGTCAGTCACTTCAGTGTGACTGTTTCTGCGTCTTTGTGCTGCTCTGACCAATGTTTGACAAACTGCCGTCAGGTGGTTTGTTCTGCTGGCTTTCCATTGGTCAGATAAACTGACAGTTTGTCCCCATAAACACTCACCTGGAGAATTTTAACGTCCAGTGTTTTACTCGTTGCTCTTCAGTCTGACACACCTTTGCCTGATGTGTTTAAGAAGGTGATGAGTCTTTACCTCCTGTCTGATTGGTTGGCAGGTTTGTTTCTTTCAGGTACAAACAACATGATGTTTTAGAGATGTTTTTTTTTATATATCACAAAATCAGCTGTGCTATTGTTCTCATGATAAATGTGTGTGTGTGTGTGTGTGTGTGTGTGTGTGTGTGTGTCAAGGCTGTGTACACACACACACACACACCAGATGTAGACATTAGCAACAGTCCTCATCAATCAACACAAGGACAGAAACCCTTCAGAGCCTGAAGTGAACCCAGAGCTCTTTCTGTTTTCTACATTTAACCTCGGTTACCTCCTTATCTCCTTCACTACCTCCTTTCTTCCTCCTTTGCCTCCTTCATATCTTTTCCACCTCCTTCACTGCTCTTTTACTTCCTTCTTTCCTTCATTAGCATCTCTTCTTTCCTTCTCTACCTCCTTCTTTCCTCCTTTACCTCCTTATCACCTTGTCTACCTCCTCCCTTCCTCCTTGAACTCCCTCTTTCCTTCACTACCTCCTCCTCTGCTCTTTTACTTCCTTCTTTCCTTCATTAGCTTCTCTTCTTTCCTTCTCTACCTCCTTCCCTCCTTCTCTACCTCCTTCTCTCCTCATGCACTTTCTTCTTTCCTTCGCAACCTCTTTTTCTCTCCTTCTCTACCTCCTTCTTTCCTCTTTACTCCTTCTTTCCTTCATTACCTCCTTCTCTCCTCTTTTACTTCCTTCTTTCCTTCATTACCTTTTCTTTTTTCCTTCTCTTCCCCCGTCATTCCACCTTTACCTCCTTCTTTCCAGCACTACCTCCTTCTCTCCTCTTTTACTTCCTTCTTTCCTTCTCTACCTCCTTCCTTCCTCCTTTACCTCCTTCTTACCTTCTCTACCTCCTTCTCTCCTCCTTTACCTCCTTCTTTCCTTCATTACCTCCTCTTCTTTCCTTCTCTGCCTCCTTCTCTCCTCTTTTACCTCCTTCCTTCCTTCCTTCCTGGCCTCCTCCTCTTTCCTTCTCAACCTCCTTCCCTTGTCTCCTGCCTGGCTCGTTCAGCTCGCGGTGGAGGATGGTTGAGGAGATGTAAACTGACCACACGCTGAAGTCAAGCGCTGATTTTCACACTGCTTTAAACAAACTGAACCATCCGGCTGAGAATTCCTGTTTACTGACTGAGACGTGAACACAGCACGACACAGGTTGAACATGGAGGCAGAGAGCTGAACCTCCCACACAGCAGACGACAGAAACACGGAGAACATTCAGCTGCTTAGCATGAAGCTCCGACATGGACGTTTACAGCAGAGACACTGATCTGAAGTCTGAGTCTCCTCATCAACAAGTCTCATGTTCACACTCAAACAACAACATGCTGCTCTGTCTCTCAGTGCTGCCTGATGTCCTGCCTGTCAGCTCATTGGTTCCTTCTGAGGACATAAATCTTTAAAAAAAACTCACAACTATATCACAAAAAATCACAAAAAAGTACATCTTATATATAAAATCACCAGACTTAAAAAATGCTTGAAAAAACTACAGACCGTGAACGCCACCATGATGTGTAAACCAGACTGTGGTGGTTTTTATTGGTTTATCACTCACATGATGAGAGACAACAGGACTCAGCTGAACCGACAGAGCCTCAGTGTGTGTGTGTGTGTGTGTGTGTGTGTGTGTGTGTGTGTGTGGAACATAACCACATTAATAAGCAGCATGTATAGCATGTTATTGTCTGCAGCACAGTGAGTCACCAGCAGCAACATGACTGTGTGTGTGTGTGTGTGTGTGTGTGTGTGTGTGTGTGTGTGTGTGTGTGTGTGTGTGTGTGTCCTCAGAGCCATGACGGAGGAACAAAGTGTTGAAGGAGTGCAGCAGACGGACGGACAGGGAGGAGGACAGACTCCTGCTGCTCCCTCAGACGTCCTCAAACTCTTTAAAGGAGAAGAAGCTGTTTTTTTCACTTTGACATAAATTCTGAGAACTTCCCGTCATCCTGCTCCTCCGTCAGATCCTCCACCAGACCACCGCGAGCACCACCAGCTTCACCTCTCTGGTCAATCAGCGCAGAGATGGTTTGCAGGGCTGATACTCACTGATGGTGTGACTGATCTTTGGTTATGAACAGTTCTGATCGGACTGTTCGTGTGAATCAAGCTTCATTCATTCAGTGACAAACTGGATCATTTGATCTAGCTGCTGCAGGACTTTCATCTGAACACCTTCATCCTCATCATCATCAGTGATCAGTTCTACAGGAGGGCCAGTCTGGTTCTGGTTCTGTTTGCTGCTTCACCGAGAGTTTCTTCATCAACAACTGAACGACAGAAACTCTTCAGACTGTGAGAAGCTTCCTCTCATGGTTTTTAACATCACCGTAAACTGAATCTGAGGATCTGGAAACCAAACTGACCATGAGGCTTCATGTGAGACTGAAGGTCAACCAATCAGTGATGAGGAGTGTCTGAAACTGGAGCCATAATTCTGTTTCTGGACCCAAAGTTCAGATTCTGGTTCCAGACCAGCAGCTGTCTGTCTGTCTGTCTGTCTGTCTGTCTGTCTGTCTGTGGTTATTCATTCTGCTCAGTCGTTCCGTCTGCTTCTAGTTCAGTAACTGGACCAGAACAGTCTGAGTCCTGGTCCAGCATTAACCACACACACACACAGACTTACAGATCTTGGCCACGCTGGCCACCAGCAGCCAGATAGCGATGATGTACGGAGTCTGGACGTAGCTCCACTCCCACTGGACCACCCGGTACCCGCCGCCGTGATGATGATGCTGCCCGCCCTCCTCTTCCTCTCCGGGACCAGCCGGTTCCTCCGCCGCGGACCGGGCCAAGGCGACGCCGGGCGCCCCGTATTCCGCTCGGGGCTGCGGGAGGAGGAGGAGCGGCGGGGCGGAGGGAGAGGCGGAGACCGACGGAGAGAAGCCGAGCGCCGGCTCCCGCGGCGGCGGAGCGCCCGTCCCGGAGAGGTCGGCGGCGGCAGCCGTCATCAGCAGCAGTAGCATCAGACCGAGCGGCAGCATCTTCCACCCGGAGCTCAGCGGGCTGACATCCCCCCCGGCCTTTATATGCGCACTGAGACACGGAGAGGACACGGAGCGGCGCAGGGAGGCCGGCAGCCGGTTTTCAAGACACACACACACACACACACACACACACACACACACACACACACACACACACACACACACACACACACACACACACGGAGGAGGGGACACCGGAGCTGGACATGTGACCCGCCCAGTCCCCCTTTAAAGAGACGGAGACCTGCAGGTAGAAGAGCCTGAACACCTCCACACGAGTCACAGGTTCACCACAGTAACACGGAGGAGGCTGGTCGTCCGTGACGACGTCCGTGTGTGTGTGTGTGCAGATCTATGACATGAAGCTCTAGAAACTGCTTCTGATTGAACTCCTTCTGTTCCAGAAATGATCCGTTTGATGAAGAATCTTAAAATCACTCAAACATGTTTGAAAGACGTCAGTTTATATTTTTTCTCACATTTTTGTTACTTTTTTAAACAATGTGCACATTATGTGTTTGTCTGTGTTTAATTGCTGCTGCAACGAAATAATTTGCCAAACTGGGATCAATAAAGAAGCAGTCTAAAGTCTAAAGGACATGACATCACTGCAGTCAATAATCAATAAGCGTCATCTCTTTCAGGTTTATCAGGTTTGAGTTCTGCTTCTGCTCTTTCTTTCCGTTAAGTATCAGAATTATTGAAATTCTTTTTTTCAGGTTTTCTTTCTTCTTCTTTCTTCTTTTTTTCTGGGTGAAATATCTGCAGCACTGATTCAGACATGAACTCTGAAAAGTCTTACCCTCTGCGCGCTGCCTTCACTGACCTCTATGTGTGTGTGTGTGACTGAACAGGTCTACCAGGACCTGGTCCAGAGGCCTCAGGGGTCAGCCAGCATCAGTAACTGTTCTGAAGTTCCCTCAGTGCAACATGAAAGGACAAAGAGCGTGAGATGTTCACTGCCAGCTCGGCAGTCACGATGTCTTCAGGGTCCTTTTACCAAGTTAGCAGCATGTGACGATAAAGATTGATTGAATCATGAGACACTGAATACAGACTCCATCACCTCAGACATGAATTTCAATCCTGTCGCTCTTTATTAAAACATTTTATCAATCATATCGGAAACACATTCAAGCTTCCACCGAGTCTTTGAGTCAAATATTCATCTTCCTCGTTAAATTAAAACTGAGTCTTCATCCTTCACATGTGAAGAACTTACAAACTGACCTGAAGTCAGTTTGAACACAACGGCCGAAACCAAAAACAGCTAAAAAAAAAAACAAACAAAAAAAAAACAACCACACACCAAAAAACACGTGAACAGAAAAAATAAAACTCAAAGACGTGAAACTAAGAGAAAGTCCTGAGACACAGACTGAGACAGACAGAGACAGACTGAGACAGAGAGAGAGACAGAGACAGACAGAGACAGACAGAGACAGAGAGAGAGACAGAGACAGACAGAGACAGACAGAGACAGAGAGAGAGACAGAGAGAGAGACAGACTGAGACAGAGAGACAGACAGAGACAGACAGAGAGACAGACACACAGGTGTGGCAGGTGACATGTTAAACACTTTTGAACCATCAGTGACTTTAGTCATTTTTGTGACGTTTGTTTGTGATGTTTGTTTTTGTGAGGTTTGTTTGTGATGTTTGTTTGTTTGTGATGTTTGTTTGTGATGTTTGTTTGTGATGTTTGTTTGTTTGTGATGTTTGTTTGTTTGTGATGTTTGTTTGTGATGTTTGTTTGTTTGTGATGTTTGTTTGTGACGTTTGTGATGTTTGTTTGTGATGTTTGTTTGTGATGTTTGTTTGTTTGTGATGTTTGTGAATTTTGTTTGTGATGTTTGTTTGTGATGTTTGTTTGTGAGGTTTGTTTGTGATGTTTGTTTGTTTGTGATGTTTGTTTGTGAGGTTTGTTTGTGACGTTTGTTTGTGACGTTTGTTTTTGTGACATTTGTTTGTGACGTTTGTTTGTGATGTTTGTTTTTGTGATGTTTGTTTGTGACGTTTGTTTTTGTGACGTTTGTTTGTGATGTTTGTTTGTTTGTGATGTTTGTTTGTGACGTTTGTTTGTGACGTTTGTTTGTGATGTTTGTTTGTTTGTGATGTTTGTTTGTTTGTGACGTTTGTTTTTGTGACGTTTGTTTGTGACGTTTGTTTGTGATGTTTGTTTGTGAGGTTTGTTTGTGATGTTTATTTTTGTGACGTTTGTTTGTGACGTTTGTTTTTGTGACGTTTGTTTGTGATGTTTGTTTGTTTGTGATGTTTGTGACGTTTGTTTGTGATGTTTGTTTGTGATGTTTGTTTGTGACGTTTGTTTGTGATGTTTGTTTGTGATGTTTGTTTTTGTGACGTTTGTTTGTGACGTTTGTTTGTGATGTGGATTCTGTTCTTTGGTTGAACTTTCAGTCGTCCTTTCTGTTCGAGGACTCGGACGCTCTTGCAGTGAAAATGAAGCAGGTTTATCTTCGTTCGTCTTCGGCTCGTGTCAAAAACATTCACGCGTGTTAAAGTTGAACAGGAAACCAGTCACATGTCACGTCAAGCCACTCCCACACAGAGAAGGTCGACCCCTGTCCTCCTGCGGGACACAAGAGGACTGCCGGGAAACATTCAGACAACCAGGTCCTTGAGTCGTCCGGGGGCGTCTCTCAGCTGCTCTGGGGTCAGTCTCTTGAATCAATAGTGTTCTCTCTTTGCTCAGACTCTGTCTCCTGTGTTGCTGTTGAGTCCCAGAGCCTGGACCACGTCCAGACTGAGACCACTCTTCAGAGTCCTCCTCACTGACACACACAGAGACACAGAGACAGAGACACAGAGGGAAAGACAAACAGACAGACACACAGAGACACACAGAGACAGTTAAAGTTACTGAAGGTTTTCCCAGAGTCAGTGTTCTGTTCTGTTCTGTTCTGTTCTGTTCTGTTCGGTTCGGTTCTGTTCTGTTCTGTTCTGTTCTGTTCTGTTCTGTTCTGTTCTGTTCTGTTCGGTTCTTCCTCCAGCAGACATGTGACTTCCTGCTGCTTTAATTAATGTTGTCACCTACGAATCAAACTTTGTGTCTTAGCTTCAGAGCTGCACGTGAAGACGAACGTCAGTCCAGCTGGAAATGTTTCACCTGCTCTTACAGAGACAACAGGAACCAGGACGGATGGAGTCTGACCTGGTTCCTCCTGAAACTGCTGAGCCTCAGACTCACTGCAGGTGAACGTTAGATCCAGGTATCGCAGCGTTCTAACAGCTGTGATGACCTTGACGATTATCTGCTCCGACAGGATTTACTGAGGAAGTGACAACAGAGATATGAAGCTGTTTTGGACACAGAGCTGCTGTTGTGTCTCAACACACAGATCTGAACCTGCTGAGGCTCAGAGGACTCAGAGGACTCAGAGGACTCAGAGGACTCGGCCTTCAACCCAGAAACACAGAAAACCTCCAACAAACGGCCGACAAACTCAACAGGCCTGGTCTGTGATGAACCAGCAGAGAGCAGGAAGTTTCCTCAGAGGAAACGGGTCGTCTGATTCGTCTTTTCTGTCTTTAGTTCTAAATCGTCTTCTTCTCACAGTCAAACATTCATCTTTAGTAAAAGCAGCCTCCCATCAGGCCCCGTACTCACATGACTTCCTGTTCAGTCGGGACCGTTTGCGGGTCTTAGGGCTGGACGGTCTGTCTGAAGGATTCTGGGTCACGGACTTGACGAGTCGGTCCATGATCTCGTCTGTGGCGTCGTCCTGGGAGCTGGTCCCGTCGTCTTTGGCTACGGACATCAGAGATGGACTGACCCTGCCGAGACCTGGGG
Organism: Chaetodon auriga; assembly: GCF_051107435.1. Classification (NCBI taxonomy): domain Eukaryota; kingdom Metazoa; phylum Chordata; class Actinopteri; order Chaetodontiformes; family Chaetodontidae; genus Chaetodon; species Chaetodon auriga. The sequence continues at coordinate 33,078,860 of NC_135074.1, read as the reverse complement.
ACCAGAACCAGAGCCAGAATCAGAGCCTGAACCAGATCCAGAATATCAAGCAGAACCAGACTTACACACAGGGTTCAGGATCACAGGAGAAAAGATCGGTTCGAAACTGAGTCGTCACGTCTGACAGTTTTCAACAAAGTTCAGGGTTCAGGGTGTGCGGAGAGGACTGACGGTGGGAGACAATGTCTTTGAATCTCAGCATCAGACTGTCTTTACTGTTTCCTGTGTCCTGTCACTGCTTCCTGTCACTGACAGTGTTACTGTTTCCTGTTTCCTGTCACCGCTTCCTGTCACTGACGTTGTTACTGTTTCCTGTTACTGACTTTGTTACTGTTTCCTGTTACTGACGTTGTTACTGTTTCCTGTCACCGCTTCCTGTCACTGACGTTGTTACTGTTTCCTGTTACTGACTTTGTTACTGTTTCCTGTTACTGACGTTGTTACTGTTTCCTGTTTCCTGTCACCGCTTCCTGTCACTGACGTTGTTACTGTTTCCTGTCACTGCTTCCTGTCACTGACGTTGTTACTGTTTCCTGTTTCCTGTCACTGACGTTGTTACTGTTTCCTGTTTCCTGTCACCATTTCCTGTCACTGACGTTGTTACTGTTTCCTGTTACTGACGTTGTTACTGTTTCCTGTCACCATTTCCTGTCACTGACGTTGTTACTCTTTCCTGTTACTGACGTTGTTACTGTTTCCTGTCGCTGACGTTGTTGCTGTTTCCTGTTTCCTGTCACTGACGTTGTTACTGTTTCCTGTTTCCTGTCACTGACGTTGTTACTGTTTCCTGTTACTGACGTTGTTACTGTTTCCTGTCACTGACGTTGTTACTGTTTCCTGTTTCCTGTCACTGACGTTGTTACTGTTTCCTGTTTCCTGTCACTGACGTTGTTACTGTTTCCTGTTACTGACGTTGTTACTGTTTCCTGTCACTGACGTTGTTACTGTTTCCTGTTTCCTGTCACTGACGTTGTTACTGTTTCCTGTTTCCTGTCACTGACATTGGTACTGCTGAAATAAAAGACTGAAGGGGAAACTCTGAAGGTGTCTCTGAACGTCTAACGATGATGAAAGTTGTGATGTACAGGAAAGACCGACGGGAGGAAGGGCGGCTGGCGTGAACCGCATCATGACACAGAGACGAACTGAGCGCGCTCAGGTCAAACTGTCTTACTGCGGACGGCTCTGGAGCGTCTCAGGCCTCTCTGGTCTGCAGACAGGCTGTTGCTGCTGCTGATCAGCAGGTTCTTCATGTTCTCGTGCTCCTCCTGCTGATCCGGCTCAGCCTCCGCTGCCATGGAGACGGGGGAGGGGTTGTCCTGCTGAGGCACCGCCCCCGAAAACTTCTCTGTCTGAGAGG
>NC_135074.1:33060000-33075000 GCF_051107435.1 Chaetodon auriga | reverse complement strand
CTGCTCCATGCCCAGCTTCAGGTCAAACAGAGGCTCTGCGATCTCCTGCAGGAGGCGACACAGTCACACTCTGAGCCTCCTGCTGCTCTACGTCCTCGACAATACGAGACTGAACGATCAAACATGTCAGATGACTGACTCTCCGATCAGTCGTTGATCAAACTCACTGATCGCAGTGGCTGATACAAACTAACCTGAACTGACACCAGCCAGCTGATCAATACCAAACGTCAAGCTAACTTCAGTGGTCTGAGCCGTACGACGATCAACGATCAACGATTAGCGATCATGATTGATCAGCTAAGCTGAACCGCTGCGGTTCCACCGGCAGAAGCGGATCCGGTGTCGGTGTGTGCGTTACCTTCTCCAGAGCCTCGTAGTTGAGCTTGAAGGCCCAGAGCTGCAGGCGGGGGGTCAGGGCGCTGATGGAGGCCAGGCTGAACAGGAACTGCTCCGCCGTCCCCAGAGGAACGTCGGGATTGGCCAGCTGGGCCTCCTGGATCTTCTGCTTCTCCTCCTCTGTGGGGGTCATGGTCAGGATCTTCTGCTCAGGACAGAGGGGGGTCAGCTCAGTCTGGGTTCAGATCTATGCTAGTCCACTAAAGTCCAGTTAAACACACACACACACACACACACACACACACACTCATCTGATGACGCACAGCAGCTCTGATTTGTTCTGTAATCTACACTCTGAAGTGGAAGGAAGGAAGCGCTCTGTACCTCGATGCCCTCCTTGCTGATGGCGAACTCATCGAAGTTGAGGATGGCGGTCTTGATGACGTGGACCGCCGGCAGGACGGTCATACCGATGTTGATGGCGTTGCTCCTCTTTGGGTCCAGAACCAGAATCTCAGACTTCTTGGTCTCAGCTCCTTTCTGCACACATCACGTTCATGAGTCACACAAAGAAACGCTGCCTGCCGATCAATAATCTGTCCAGTCAGAGGGACATCAGATGTCCTGCTGTTGCCCTGGAAACCTGACTTAAAGAATCAGTTCAGTTCAGCTTGTATTTCCTGCAGGAGAACTCACGATCAATCAATAAGCATCAATACTCGACTGTAAAAATAAACTTCTAATGCTAACAGCTAACCGCTAACGGAGACGAACGACCTCAAACACGTCGTCCAGTCTGCGGCCGACCGTCAGCCACGTTCTGGCCTGTAGGGGGCGCCGGCGGCACTTCCGGCTCTGCACTCTTACACTTTCTCCTCTCTGCTTCTCCCTCATCTCTGAATGTTTTAGAGGAGAAAAAGGAGCTCTACTTCCCACAATGCATCTGTTAAAATGTGCCTGTTTACCTTGGCCACGGGCAGGTCTTTGGCTTTCGACTCAAACAGGTGTTCGAGTCGGGAGGTGTCCACCGCCACCTTGTCCAGAGACGCCCACACCGTCCCCCGACCGAAGCGACACTTGTGAGGTCCGTCAGCGTGTTTCAGCTCCTTCCAGAACAACTTCACCGTCTTCTTCTTCTGCTTCTGAGTGGACGCCGCCGAGGATGAGGGAGGAAGAGCAGGAGGAGGAGGAGCACCTGGTGGAGGAGGAGGCGGTGGAGGGGCTGCACCCCCTGGGGGAGGAGGGGGAGGAGGAGGAGGAGGAGGAGGAGCAGCAGCCAGGCCCAGAGGAGGAGGAGGGGGAGGAGGGGGGGGAAGGCCAGAGACGCAGGAGGAGGAGGAGGTGGAGTCGAAGGTGTCCATGTCCAAGACGTCGATGTCCTCCTCGTCCAGCAGGTCGGAGAAGTCCAGGTCTTTGATGCGCAGGGCGGCGGCGCTCGGCTGCAGCTGCTCCCAGGCGTCGGCGGCGCCGGCGGGGCCCAGCGGGGTCATCTGGGTGGTCTCCAGCCGGCGGGCGTGGCTCTCCACGTCAATGCTGCTCTGCTGCCGGAGGTGACGGCTCTGATGGCACGCGTTCAGGTGAGCACAGGTGAGACACAGGTGAGCGCAGGTCGTCATCATCATCATCTCTACATAAAGTGTTTCCGTATGTCGCCACTGACCGTTCACTAAAGCCCCGCCCCTGAACAGTGACTGACCAATCACAGCTGAGCACCTGCTTAAGGTGTGAGCTGCAGTCACACAAACCGCAGGTAACTGAGGGGGTGGGGCTTAATGAGCGGTCCGTCAGGTGATACCTGTCGCATCGCGTGACCACAGAAAAAGACGTTCTGAACTCTGACCTGTTGCTCTTCAGCCAGCCGGGCCAGCGCCGCCTGGGCGGAGCCTTCCAGCCCCTCCAGCTCCGCCCTGCGGGAGGCGCTGCTCTCACTGGGGCAGGAAGGCTCGACCGAGCGCGCCCTGAAGCTGGACAGACGCTCCAACACACGACCCCGCCCGCCCAGATCTCCACCTGAGAGGACGCAGACAGGTGTCTTCACTTCACTGTCCTGACTGTTTAAAGCTTGAATCTGAGAACTGTAAACCTGCGCTCTCACCGGGCAGGAAGCTCCCTTCCTCTTCGCTGGTGTCGGGAGCAGCGGTGGCCGTCGGGCTCACGGGCGCCGTGGTGGAGGTCTTGGAGTAGAGCATGTCCAGGAGGAACTTCCTGTCGTTGGACAGAGTGCTGCACTGCCGCTGCATCGACGCCGCTGCAGACACACAGACGTTACATGGTGACAGGAAGTCTGACAAACCCCTTTCAGATTAAAAGCACCATCTGATTCAGAACACTGTGGAAATGTTTCCAGTCCAATGAAGCTGAGTAGAAGAACAGAGACACCAAGGCAGGACAAAGCTTGGAGACGTGTGAGCATATACATGTATAGACATGTAATATATGTATACACACACTCGTAAGTCAAACGTGCTTTACGAGCCTGAAACCTGTGACTGTTTATCAAATTAAAAACTTGTAGTTTTGATTGCTGCAGGTTCATGAGGACACTCGAACAGAGACGTCATCCTGTCCACTGACAGCTGAGGACTGCAGTCAGCCTGTCCTCTGTTACTGAACCTGACGGACAACGTAGGGCTGCAGTAACACCTGACCTCCACTAGGTGGAGTACCATCACCACTGATGGTTGGTTCTGCATTAGATTGGACTTCAGAGGAAACAGCTTTGCTCCGAACGCTTGACATGGAGGACTGTGTGTGTGTGTGTGTGTGTGTCTGTGTGTGTGTGTGTGTGTGTGTCTCTGTGTGTGTGTGTGTGTGTGTGTGTGTGTCTCAGGACGCTCAGAGGATCAGACCGCACTGACTGCACCATCATGTGAGGGTGGATGTTACTGCCGTGGTGAAACTGTTGTGAAGATGGACTGAAGGCTGAAGCAGGTCGTGTGAACGTGGACCAACAGGTGAACAAGATCACCTCATCACCAAAGGCGGGAACATGTTATGTGACATGTTGACGGTTTCATCATGGCTGCCACTCAGACATTTCAGGGTCTGCCCGAACGCTGCGGTGAGGCCAGCACAGACAGGCAGCAGGGCATTGTGGGTAACTGGAGTCTCTTACCGGGGTCGTTTTGGGAGTCCGAGTGTCCGTTTGTGTCCAAACTGCTGGAGGCGGAGCCTGCAGACAAGAGAAGGACACATGTGATGAAAAGGTGGCGTGATGCTTTAAAAGGTGTTTGTGCTTCCTGTTTCCTAACAGCCTGAACCACTCACAGAGAAGCTTCCGTTTCAGACTCGACAACATGTGACCACTGTGTGCGTGTCATGTGACCGCCATCTGAGCGTCATGTGACCGCCGTGTGAACATCATGTGACCGCTGTGTGAACGTCATGTGACCGTCGTCTGAGCGTCATATGACCGCCGTGTGAACATCATGTGACCGCCATGTGAACGTCATGTGACCGCCGTCTGAGCATCATGTGACCGCTGCGTGACTGCATGTCTGAGCATCATGTGACCGCCGTCTGAGCGTCATGTGACCACTGTGTGAACGCTGTATGACCGTCACATGTTCTCACCTGATGGCTCTCCAGATGGGACGCCGCTGCCCACCTCTGCAGGCTGCAGGTTTGCGGTTGTGACATCATCAGAGGAGGCCAGCCCACCCTGGCTCAGGTGTTTACTCCTCCTCTTCTTCTCCCACTGGGTGGCCGCCAAGCTGCGCAGGAAGGTACCTCTGCGGGGGGGGGCAGGAAACCAGGTGAGACAGAGCCAACATGGCCGACACGCCACAGAACGCTCAGGAGCCTCAGTTCAGATCAAACAGCCGTCACCTTCACCTGAATCCACTGATTACTGCATTGATGATCAATACTCAAGAGACCACAGACTGACGTCTCCATTTTCCTTCTAGTCATTAAATCTGATGCAAAACACCACAAACGCTCACTACAACACCAAATGTGGATTCATCCGCCGCTGAAAATAGTCCCAATAAAAGTTCTGTTTCCTCTACAGCTTTTCAAACACCTTCAGCACGAACCAGAACACAGAGACGAGCAGACAGACTGAGAGACAACAGAGACACAACAGAGACAACAGAGACAACAGAGACACAACAGAGAGACAACAGAGACACAACGGAGAGACAACAGAGACAACAGAGACAACAGAGAGACAACAGAGACAACAGAGACACAACAGAGACACAACAGAGAGACAACAGAGACACAACGGAGAGACAACAGAGACAACAGAGACACAACAGAGACAAAAGAGACACAACAGAGACACAACAGAGACAACAGAGACACAACAGAGAGACAACAGAGACAACAGAGACACAACAGAGAGACAACAGAGAGACAACAGAGACACAACAGAGAGACAACAGAGAGACAACAGAAAGACAACAGACACAACAGAGAGACAACAGAGACACAACAGAGACACAACAGAGAGACAACAGAGACACAACAGAGAGACAACAGAGACACAACGGAGAGACAACAGAGACAACAGAGACACAACGGAGAGACAACAGAGACAACAGAGACAACAGAAAGACAACAGAGAGACAACAGAGACACAACAGAGAGACAACAGAGACACAACGGAGAGACAACAGAGACACAACAGAGAGACAACAGAGACAACAGAGACACAACAGAGAGACAACAGAGACAACAGAGACACAACAGAGACACAACAGAGACAACAGAGACAACAGAGACACAACAGAGAGACAACAGAGACAACAGAGACACAACAGAGAGACAACAGAGACAACAGAGACACAACAGAGACACAACAGAGGGACAACAGAGACACAACAGAGAGACAACAGAGACAACAGAGACACAACGGAGAGACAACAGAGACAACAGAGACACAACAGAGACACAACAGAGAGACAACAGAGACACAACAGAGAGACAACAGAGACACAACGGAGAGACAACAGAGACAACAGAGACAACAGAGACACAACAGAGAGACAACAGAGACAACAGAGACACAACAGAGACAACAGAGACACAACAGAGAGACAACAGAGACAACAGAGACACAACGGAGAGACAACAGAGACAACAGAGACACAACGGAGAGACAACAGAGACAACAGAGACAACAGAAAGACAACGGAGAGACAACAGAGACACAACAGAGAGACAACAGAGACAACAGAGAGACAACAGAGAAACAACGGAGAGACAACAGAGAGACAACAGAGACAACAGAGACACAACAGAGAGACAACAGAGACACAACAGAGAGACAACAGAGAGACAACAGAGACACAACGGAGAGACAACAGAGACAACATAGACAACAGAAAGACAACGGAGAGACAACAGAGACAACAGAGAGACAACGGAGACAACGGAGAGACAACAGAGACAACAGAGACACAACAGAGAGACAACAGAGACACAACAGAGACAACAGAGACACAACGGAGACACAACAGAGAGACAACAGAGACACAACAGAGAGACAACAGAGAGACAACAGAGACAACCGAGACACAACAGAGACAACAGAGACACAACGGAGACACAACAGAGAGACAACAGAGACACAACAGAGAGACAACAGAGAGACAACAGAGACAACCGAGACACAACAGAGACACAACAGAGACAACAGAGACACAACGGAGAGACAACAGAGACAACAGAGACACAACAAAGAGACAACAGAGACAACAGAGACACAACAGAGAGACAACAGAGACAACAGAGACACAACGGAGAGACAACAGAGACAACAGAGACACAACAGAGAGACAACAGAGACACAACGGAGAGACAACAGAGACAACAGAGACACAACAGAGAGACAACAGAGACACAACGGAGAGACAACAGAGACAACAGAGACACAACAGAGAGACAACAGAGACAACAGAGAGACAACAGAGACAACAGAGACACAACAGAGAGACAACAGAGACACAACAGAGACAACAGAGACACAACAGAGAGACAACAGAGACACAACGGAGAGACAACAGAGACAACAGAGACACAACAGAGACAAAAGAGACACAACAGAGACACAACAGAGACAACAGAGAGACAACAGAGACACAACAGAGAGACAACAGAGAGACAACAGAAAGACAACAGACACAACAGAGAGACAACAGAGACACAACAGAGACACAACAGAGAGACAACAGAGACACAACAGAGAGACAACAGAGACACAACGGAGAGACAACAGAGACAACAGAGACACAACGGAGAGACAACAGAGACAACAGAGACAACAGAAAGACAACAGAGAGACAACAGAGACACAACAGAGAGACAACAGAGACACAACGGAGAGACAACAGAGACACAACAGAGAGACAACAGAGACAACAGAGACACAACAGAGAGACAACAGAGACAACAGAGACACAACAGAGACACAACAGAGACAACAGAGACAACAGAGACACAACAGAGAGACAACAGAGACAACAGAGACACAACAGAGAGACAACAGAGACAACAGAGACACAACAGAGACACAACAGAGGGACAACAGAGACACAACAGAGAGACAACAGAGACAACAGAGACACAACGGAGAGACAACAGAGACAACAGAGACACAACAGAGACACAACAGAGAGACAACAGAGACACAACAGAGAGACAACAGAGACACAACGGAGAGACAACAGAGACAACAGAGACAACAGAGACACAACAGAGAGACAACAGAGACAACAGAGACACAACAGAGACAACAGAGACACAACAGAGAGACAACAGAGACAACAGAGACACAACGGAGAGACAACAGAGACAACAGAGACACAACGGAGAGACAACAGAGACAACAGAGACAACAGAAAGACAACGGAGAGACAACAGAGACACAACAGAGAGACAACAGAGACAACAGAGAGACAACAGAGAAACAACGGAGAGACAACAGAGAGACAACAGAGACAACAGAGACACAACAGAGAGACAACAGAGACACAACAGAGAGACAACAGAGAGACAACAGAGACACAACGGAGAGACAACAGAGACAACATAGACAACAGAAAGACAACGGAGAGACAACAGAGACAACAGAGAGACAACGGAGACAACGGAGAGACAACAGAGACAACAGAGACACAACAGAGAGACAACAGAGACACAACAGAGACAACAGAGACACAACGGAGACACAACAGAGAGACAACAGAGACACAACAGAGAGACAACAGAGAGACAACAGAGACAACCGAGACACAACAGAGACAACAGAGACACAACGGAGACACAACAGAGAGACAACAGAGACACAACAGAGAGACAACAGAGAGACAACAGAGACAACCGAGACACAACAGAGACACAACAGAGACAACAGAGACACAACGGAGAGACAACAGAGACAACAGAGACACAACAAAGAGACAACAGAGACAACAGAGACACAACAGAGAGACAACAGAGACAACAGAGACACAACAGAGACAACAGAGACACAACGGAGAGACAACAGAGACAACAGAGACACAACAGAGAGACAACAGAGACACAACGGAGAGACAACAGAGACAACAGAGACACAACAGAGAGACAACAGAGACACAACGGAGAGACAACAGAGACAACAGAGACACAACAGAGAGACAACAGAGACAACAGAGAGACAACAGAGACAACAGAGACACAACAGAGAGACAACAGAGACACAACAGAGACAACAGAGACACAACAGAGAGACAACAGAGACACAACGGAGAGACAACAGAGACAACAGAGACACAACAGAGACAAAAGAGACACAACAGAGACACAACAGAGACAACAGAGACACAATAGAGAGACAACAGAGACACAACGGAGAGACAACAGAGACAACAGAGACACAACAGAGAGACAACAGAGACAACAGAGAGACAACAGAAAGACAACAGAGACAACAGAGACACAACAGAGAGACAACAGAGACACAACAGAGAGACAACAGAGAGACAACAGAGACAACAGAGACACAACAGAGAGACAACAGAGAGACAACAGAAAGACAACAGACACAACAGAGAGACAACAGAGACAACAGAGACACAACAGAGACACAACAGAGAGACAACAGAGACACAACAGAGAGACAACAGAGACAACAGAGACACAACGGAGAGACAACAGAGACAACAGAGACACAACAGAGAGACAACAGAGACAACAGAGACAACAGAAAGACAACGGAGAGACAACAGAGACACAACAGAGAGACAACAGAGACAACAGAGAGACAACAGAGACACAACGGAGAGACAACAGAGAGACAACAGAGACACAACAGAGACACAACGGAGAGACAACAGAGACAACAGAGACACAACAGAGGGACAACAGAGACACAACAGAGAGACAACAGAGAGACAACAGAGACAACAGAGACACAACGGAGAGACAACAGAGACAACAGAGACACAACAGAGAGACAACAGAGACACAACGGAGACACAACAGAGAGACAACAGAGACACAACAGAGAGACAACAGAGAGACAACAGAGACAACAGAGAGACAACGGAGACAACGGAGAGACAACAGAGACAACAGAGACACAACAGAGAGACAACAGAGACACAACAGAGACAACAGAGACAACAGAGACACAACGGAGACACAACAGAGAGACAACAGAGACACAACAGAGAGACAACAGAGAGACAACAGAGACAACCGAGACACAACAGAGACAACAGAGACACAACGGAGACACAACAGAGAGACAACAGAGACACAACAGAGAGACAACAGAGAGACAACAGAGACAACCGAGACACAACAGAGACACAACAGAGACACAACAGAGACAACAGAGACACAACGGAGAGACAACAGAGACAACAGAGACACAACAAAGAGACAACAGAGACAACAGAGACACAACAGAGAGACAACAGAGACAACAGAGACACAACAGAGACAACAGAGACACAACGGAGAGACAACAGAGACAACAGAGACACAACAGAGAGACAACAGAGACACAACGGAGAGACAACAGAGACAACAGAGACACAACAGAGAGACAACAGAGACAACAGAGAGACAACAGAGACAACAGAGACACAACAGAGAGACAACAGAGACACAACAGAGACAACAGAGACACAACAGAGACAACAGAGACAACAGAGACACAACAGAGAGACAACAGAGACACAACGGAGAGACAACAGAGACACAACAGAGACAAAAGAGACACAACAGAGACACAACAGAGACACAACAGAGACAACAGAGACACAATAGAGAGACAACGGAGACACAACGGAGAGACAACAGAGACACAACAGAGAGACAACAGAGACACAACAGAGAGACAACAGAGACAACAGAGAGACAACAGAAAGACAACAGAGACAACAGAGACACAACAGAGAGACAACAGAGACACAACAGAGAGACAACAGAGAGACAACAGAGACAACAGAGACACAACAGAGAGACAACAGAGAGACAACAGAAAGACAACAGACACAACAGAGAGACAACAGAGACAACAGAGACACAACAGAGACACAACAGAGAGACAACAGAGACACAACAGAGAGACAACAGAGACAACAGAGACACAACGGAGAGACAACAGAGACAACAGAGACACAACAGAGAGACAACAGAGACAACAGAGACAACAGAAAGACAACGGAGAGACAACAGAGACACAACAGAGAGACAACAGAGACAACAGAGAGACAACAGAGACACAACGGAGAGACAACAGAGAGACAACAGAGACAACAGAGACACAACAGAGAGACAACAGAGACACAACGGAGAGACAACAGAGACAACAGAGACACAACAGAGACACAACAGAGGGACAACAGAGACACAACGGAGAGACAACAGAGACAACAGAGACACAACAGAGAGACAACAGAGAGACACAACAGAGACACAACAGAGAGACAACAGAGACACAACAGAGAGACAACAGAGACACAACGGAGACACAACAGAGAGACAACAGAGAGACAACAGAGACAACCGAGACACAACAGAGACACAACAGAGACACAACAGAGACAACAGAGACACAACGGAGAGACAACAGAGACAACAGAGACACAACAAAGAGACAACAGAGACAACAGAGACACAACAGAGAGACAACAGAGACAACAGAGACACAACAGAGACAACAGAGACACAACGGAGAGACAACAGAGACAACAGAGACACAACAGAGAGACAACAGAGACAACAGAGACACAACGGAGAGACAACAGAGACAACAGAGACACAACAGAGACAACAGAAAGACAACAGAGAGACAACAGAGACAACAGAGACAACAGAAAGACAACAGAGAGACAACAGAGACAACAGAGACACAACAGAGAGACAACAGAGACAACAGAGACACAACAGAGACACAACAGAGAGACAACAGAGACAACAGAGACACAACAGAGAGACAACAGAGACAACAGAAAGACAACAGAGAGACAACAGAGAGACAGACGTCCAAATCACTTCAATCAGGATGAACCAAAGCCTGAACCTGGTCTTCACTGCAAACCAAAAACCAGACCAGCTCCAACACTAGCGATTAGACTCCACCCAGCAAACAGAAGACCAGAGCCACCAGCAACACACACACACACACGCACGCACGCACACACGCATGCATGCATGCACACACACATGCACGCACAGAAACACACATGTATGCACACACACACACACACACACACACACACACACACACACACACACAGAGTCCCGACAGAAGCAGCAGAGCCCGGCTCCTCCCTCCAGCTCCCAGCATGCAGTGGGGCTGCAGCTGTACTTACTGAAACTTCCTCAGAACTGGTTTGTCCAGATTTACATTACAGTCATCTGAGCTGCAGAGACACAACACAGAGCTGAGACACACGGAGACACACAGAGCTGAGACACACAGAGACACACACAGACCAGACCTGAACCAGGTCTCAGGTTCATGGTCTCCAGTCCACAGTGCAGAATTTGTCTTACAAACAGAGAGAGACGTTTGAAAATGTCCAGGTCAAAGAAACGTCCGAGTCCAGAGAGACGGTCCAACAGCAGCGATGGACACACAAAGACCAGCAGCTGGTTTTTATCAGACCAGATCTCTGCTGGTTCACAGCTCTCACCTGCACCTGAACTCCTCACACGTGCAGGTGAGACAGTGGACAACAGGGAACCACCCAAACCACAATCACCATGGCAACGACACTGAACTGGACAACATGACACACATTCTGGAGAATCCCCCACAGCCCAACATACACACACACACACACACACACACACAGGAGGAGGAGAAGGAGGACAAGGAGGGGACGTATACTCACCAGAAGACCAGGTCATCCTCCCCATAGCTGAGGAGGACAGGAAGAGAGAAGACGAGTGAGGAGGAATTTTGGAGGAGAAAAGAAAAAGAGAAAGATTAGAGCAGATATTATAAAGACACAACAAGGAGACAGACGGGGGGACAGAGACAGAGGGACAGAGAGAGAGAGAGAGACACAATGAGGAGACAGAGAGACAGAGAGAGAGAGAGAGAGACAGAGACAATGAGGAGACAGAGAGACAGACAGAGAGACAGAGACGGTGGGACAAAGAGAGAGAGACAGACAGAGAGACAGAGACGGAGGGACAAAGAGAGAGAGACAGACAGAGAGACAGAGACGGAGGGACAAAGAGAGAGAGACAGACAGACAGAGAGACAGAGACGGTGGGACAAAGAGAGAGAGACAGACAGAGAGACAGAGACGGAGGGACAAAGAGAGAGAGACAGACAGAGAGACAGAGACGGAGGGACAAAGAGAGAGAGACAGACAGAGAGACAGAGACGGAGGGACAAAGAGAGAGAGACAGACAGAGAGACAGAGACGGAGGGACAAAGAGAGAGAGACACAATGAGGAGACAGAGAGAGAGACAGAGGGACAGACTGCAGATCCAGAAGACGATTTGAGACAAACTCTTCAGACTGACTGCAGATGAAACCAGCTGATTCAACTGGGAACTGTGGTGCACACCAGTCAAACCAGGTTCTCATGAAGAGCTGCCTTTCATCTCTTGCTTCATGTGTGGCGACCACACATCCCAGTACAGCCCAGTTCATCTGCTTCACTTACTTAAAACCAGTTTTACTCTCCGTCTTGTTACTGGGCTGCTCCGGGTTCAACTGGGACGACTGGTGAGAGAGGTCTGAGGAAGAGGAGCTGCAGTGCGCACACACACACACACACACACACACACACACACACACACACACACACACAGAGTAAAGACTTCAGCTTCCAAACAGTTTTCTGCCAGTTCATTTCTGTGTGTGTGTGTGTGTGTGTGTGTGTGTGTGTGTGTGTGTGTGTGTGTGTTAACTCTGCAGCTTCCTGTGGAAAATTCTCCACAGGGGAGGTCAAAGGTCACAGGTCAACGCCTCAGAGCCTGATTGGTCCATGTGTTTGTTTTACAGCAGAAATCATGAAAACAAGAATATTAAAAGGTCCATTTCATCAATATGTGGTCGATCACACTGATCGGTCACACTGATCGGTCAGTGTGATCGATCACTGGATCCTGTCCTGAAATGTTCCTGATCTGCTTCCTATCATCGCCCCTCCAGCGCCACCATCAGGACAAACTGAACACTGGGGCTGTAATGAGCCCCGCGGCCTGCGGGGGGCAGCAGCAGGAGCAGACAGAGGGGCTGTCGGCTGGTCTGAGGTCAGCCTCGCTGGTACGGACCTGCAGGCGGCTGAGGGCTCCTCAGAGATGGAGCTGGTTTTGGAGAAGAGCCTGGACTTCCTGCTCAGACCCAGAGCCGACATGTGGTGGCTGAGGAAAGAGCGACTCCTAGTGGTCGAGACACAGCACAGCACGAAGAGAGACAGACAGAGACAGAGACGGAGACGGAGACGGAGACAGAGAGGAAGACATCAGAGACAATAAACCGACACCAAGTCACCCGAAACAAGAACAGAACCAGAACCAGATCCCAGACAGACGTGCAGAGACCCCAGTCTGAATCCATACAGATGAATCATTCTCTCTATCAATCGATCCATCGATCGATCGATAAAACATCAGCAGACAGAGAGAAATCATCCCTGAAGTGTTTCAGACGACCCACAAACACCAAACATACAACAACACACGTTCTATGTTCTACATGTGAAACGTAAGAACGGAGGAAGAGACGCCGAAACCATCAAATGATTAACATTCTGCTGATCAGCTCATCGATTATTGATTTTCAGAGTTTTCATCGTTAGTTCAGACGCTGCTTTCCGTCCACATAAACAGACGGTGGTGAAGCTGTCTGTGGTCTATGCTGAACCGCTTCTCCTCTTCCTCAGCTGTCGTGATGTCGTCAGACGTGACGTGTGTGTGTGTGTGGGGGGGGGGTTAATCATTCACATCAGATCAGATCAATGAGTGAAGCTGATCAGCGTCTCGGCTGTGAATCAGTGTCTCTGACGGATCAACGTTCACACTCTGAAAACTGAACTTTCCAGGTTCACTGAAGGGCCTGAATGGATTCTGGCTGGATGGAAGGTTCCAGACTGAGTTCTGTTCTAGGACACACTGAAGCTCCATCGCAGCCTGCAGAGGCCTGAACAGGCGCTGAGCTGAGCTGAGCTGAGCTGAGCTGAGCTGAGCTGAGCTGTGCTGAGCTGTGCCCTTAAAGTATCAGTGGAAGAGATGCCAGCTTTGAACAAACATGAGCACCGACGCTGTTCATGTGCGGCGGAGGACCAACATTCCTGCTGCTTGAACTCAGAGCAGCTGTTTCCAAATAAAACACGCTCCCTCCTCCATCCCCCCTCCGTCCCGCCTCTGTCCCCCCTCCGTCCCTCCTCCATCCCCCCTCCGTTCCTCCTCCGTCCCTGCTCCGTCCCGCCTCTGTCCCCCCTCCGTCCCGCCTCTGTCCCCCCTCCGTCCCTCCTCCGTCCCTCCTCCGTCCCTCCTCCGTCCCCCCTCCGTCCCCCCTCCGTCCCTCCACCGGACTAAACTTGGTAAACTCAGAGAGCAGCTGCAGAGGGCGAGTCCAGAGGAAGGTTCCTCTGTTCTCAGAGAGAACCGGGTCCTGCAGAGAAGGTTCTCAATGAATACTGATTATATCTACGTGTATCTGCTTCATGAGAACATCGTGACCTGCTCGGCGTCCAGCCACCATCACTGAATATGTGGTTCCACTCGACTGAGCAACAGCAGCAGTTGATACGTAAACTTTATTAAAAAGCACCTTTCAAACCAGAGCTACAAGGAAACGCAAAGAAGCTAACATTGTAAGCTAGCATTGTAAGCTAACACCACCACCTAACATCATCAGTTAGCATCACCAGCTAGCATTGTAAGCTGGCATCACTGCTAACATCACCATCTAACATCACAATCAAACATCATCAGTTATCATCACGGCATAATATGCTATCATCACCATCTAACCTCACCAGTTAACATCATTAGCTAGCATCACCAGTTAGCATCGTAAGCTAACACCACCACCTAACATCATCAGTTACCATCACCAGCTAGCATCGTAAGCTAGCATCACAGTCTAACTTCACCAGTTAACATCAATCAATCTAAAGATGCAGAAACACAACCTCATGATGTCAAAGTTGTTAAAACTGATCGTTTTCTTCTTTGATTCAGGACGACCT
>NC_135074.1:33047500-33055000 GCF_051107435.1 Chaetodon auriga | reverse complement strand
CCGCAAACACTGCTAAAAAAGCTAACACAGCTAACACCACTAAAACAGCTAACACTGCTAACACCACTAAACCGGCTAACACTGCTAACACCAATAACACAGCTAACACTGCTAAAACAGTTAACACTGCTCACACTGCATACACACCTGACACTGCTAAAACAGCTAACACTGCTCACACTGCTAACACTGCATACACACCTGACACTGCTAAAACAGCTAACACTGCTAATACTGCTAACACACCTGACACTGCTAAAACAGCTAACACTGCTAACACTACTCACACCAATAACACAGCCAACACGGTTAACTATGCTAACACAGCTAACACAGCTAACACCAACAGGACGTCCTCTGCGTCCTGCAGACGCACAGCAACAGTTGCTGTTCTGAGCTTGCTGTGGGACAGAGCGTGTTGCTGCTGTCCAATCAGAGACAAAGAAGAAGAAGTGAACATCTTCAAACAGCTTGTTAGAAAAAAAGAGGATCTGAAACACAAATAAACAAACATACAGTCAGCAACCACAGGAAGTCATGGCATCACAAAGCATACATCACATCCTGTGGAGTATGAATGACTCCAACAGTTGTGCGCACACACACACACACACCACTCTGCCCACTAGAATTATGGGATGTCAGAACTCTACTGGTCGAGGAGATGGGCTTACTGGTCAGATTCCAAAATGTACTGGAAATGAACGTCCAACAGACCTTTAATGTCAACTGTTTACCAGCTGTGACCTCAGGTAACCTCAGGTAACCTACACAGGAGAGGACGCATTCAGCTCCTGTGCTTCAGAGAGAGTACTAATACCACACTGCAGAGTCTGCTGTCCTCTCCAGACACAGGTGAACCACAGATAAACTACAGGTGAACCACAGGTGAACTACAGGCCATAAATCAAAATCACTGCTTTAGGACGAGAGGCAGACCAATCAGAAACTCCTCTGCAGCGTCTTTGCTCTCATGAGGCCACGAGCACGTACTCAGCTTTAAATCAACACGATAACGGTTCAGTGTTTATTAGTGTGTGTGTGTGTGTGTGTGTGTGTGTGTGAGATGCAATTATGCAACAGATCAACATTTTGATTGGCTGAGAGCCTTGTTGACATCAATTATCATACCACTACCGGCTGACGACCTCTGAACGCAAGTGCGCACACAAACAAACACACACACACACACACACACACACACACACACACACACACACACACACACACACACACACACACACACACACACACAGAGTCTTGCTGGGATGTTTGTGTGGGACAGAGTCACAACAGAGGATGAAGAGTGAGGAAGACCAAACACACACATGAAACAGCCAGACGATTCTTTGTGTTTGTGACACTCAGGACATCTGTGTGAAGACACAGGAAGTCTGAAGACGTTTTCAGAGACGCAGACATCACTTCAGCTCAGAGCGACCACCGCTGAGCACGAAAAGCAGGCGAGACCGCCAACATGGCCGCTCAGGACAGCAGCTCGGACACAGGTTCAGCTGCTCTGCCTTGGTTCAAACGTCTCTCAGTCAGTGTGTCCAAAGTGCAGACAGCTGTTTAACTGAGCTGGACTCTCAGTGTTTACTGAGGACTAAACAGGAAGACGAGTCTCAGCCTTTGATTTCGTCCTCC
Source organism: Chaetodon auriga (assembly GCF_051107435.1). Lineage (NCBI taxonomy): Eukaryota > Metazoa > Chordata > Actinopteri > Chaetodontiformes > Chaetodontidae > Chaetodon > Chaetodon auriga. The sequence continues at coordinate 33,053,353 of NC_135074.1, read as the reverse complement.
TGTAAATTCACGTGTCAGCACAAGAAGTCTGATAACCAGAGAGAAGCTGCCGACTCAGCATCTGTCCCCTGAGTCCACGAGGACACAAACCCTGCAGGGGTAAAGAGCCGCTCCACTGATCCACGACCAGGACCAGTCCGCGTCAAAAGGTGCTGGATCGGAGTTTAGCTCCGTGTGAATGAGGCGTCATGGCGGCGTTTGGAAGCGCTGCAAGTACACGTTAACATACGTGTGTGTGGCGGCCGCTTTAATCTCAATATCAGCTGGTTTCTTTTCTAAGTGCGGTTCTAATGTTTCCTCTTTCTGTTCTGTTTTCTGTTCCTGCAGCTCCTCAGAGGACGAGTTGGTCGAGTTCTCACTCAAAATACCAAAAAACCCAGAAGTGCTGTTGTTGTTGCAGCGTCTCTCTTCACAGCGACAGGTAGTTATTATGAAGTCATGATCAACACTTTCACAGCCTGCAGTCAGCCGGCAAACACCTCACAGGAGGACGAGACATTTTCAGCTGATCCAGTCAATAGATCTGCACAGAGAGAGAGAGAGGTCACCACGTCGAGTCCCTCGGGATCATCTAAACGAGGACTTTCCACCTCGGTGTGAAACGCCGCCTAAAGCCTTCAGTGTGTGCAGAGGTTTGTTTTTCAGGCACAGCTGCTGTGAAACAGCATGGCGCTCATTTCAGAGGGGACCGTGAACCGGTCTGTCTGTGGTCACTCCGTCGGACCAGAGGAGGACAAAGACATCAGGTGGACAAAAACACACGTAAGTGTGAGATAATGAGTCACTTTGACAAGTTTTTAGGCCTTCGTGGCCTCGTTTCCTGTTTTGTCTTCAGCAGTTTTCTGCCTGACAGCATCACATAAATACACTGTTATCATGTTTCCACTGAGCGAACATTCAAACCACAGACTCCACGTTTCTCTGTGGAAACATTCAACATGTCTGCAGCTTCAGTTCACTCACGCTGATCCAAACTGATCCCGACGTCCTCAACAGAAAGTTTGAGCAAAGTTTGTCTCAGGAGGAATCCAGAGGTTAAACAAAGTGCTCGATGGGAGACGTGGGACGGACGGGACTTGTCATTTCACACCAAATTACAACCAACCAGATGACAGATGACTCCTTAGTGAGGTGTGAGTCAAAGCCAGTGCGAGGCAGATTACAGAGCTGCAGTTTGAGTGTGACAGCACAGTGGATCCCAGCAGAGCTGCGGTCAGCAGACACAACCTTTGTCTGCGTTAACCAGGAGTCAAATACAGCTCAGAGAGGACGTTCAGCAGCCTGCAGCTCACGAAGAGCTTCACACGAATCACAAAGCAGCGTCTGTCTGCCTCGAACAGCTGGAGCTGAAGGAAACGCTCCATCCCAAAATATTTCACCACAGAAGCTGAAGCACTGATTCACACAAGTAAAAATAAGAAGATGAGGTCAGAGTTCCACCGCAGAGGCAGAGCAGCTGCCGTTCACGCGCTCAGCGTTCATGTGATCGCTTATGTTCTGTCGTCACGCTGCTGCCAAGCTCATGTCATCATATCAAAGCAGCGAACACGCTGGTGGACAGGAACAGCAGCTTACAGCGAGCACGTGGTTATATTTGAACTCTGAGCTCAGAGCCTCAGAACTACGACGCCGTCAACAAACACAACCGTTTATCCTGCTGCGCCTGCACAGCTAACTGCTAACCGCTAACAGTGAGCGGGCCTGTGGCGACCAGCCGACTGGAACCAGTTCATTTCACTAATACAGACCGTTAAGACCAATCAACAGGCCACACACACTCACACACACTGCCTGTAAGACATGGACAAGGGAAGAAAAAGCACCATAAAGTGAGACCAGACAAAGGTCCACACAAAGACAGGAAGAGGACGACGTTCGCTAACTCAGACGGAAGCTAACACGAGGAGGAGGAATCCCGCAGGTTCGATCAGGAAACAAGACGAAATTAAACACTGAAACCTCTGACTGGACGATGATGATGATGATGATGATGATGGCGATGCTTCTGGATGTCACCATCACCATTGTCGCCTCATCTCCCATGATGCATCTGTCCTGATCTCAGTGGGAGCGCAGAGGGAATAGATCATCAGCTCTGAAGCAGCACAGACAGACAGAGACACCTGAAGTCAGAGCGTTAGCCTGTCCCCCGTCGAGCAGAGAAACAGGGGACGGGCTGGTGTTCAGGACCTGTGAGGACAGACGTCCTGCAGACGTCCCGTCTTTACATGAATACCTGCAGCCTGCCTCACTGGACTCAGAACACGGGGTGGTTCGGACTCTTTTCACGAATCAACAGAAACATTTGTGAGACGCCCGGAGGACGTCAACGTCCACCGCAGTTAGCAGAATGATTGTGATGTGACACATCCCAGAAAGCTGAAACCTGGTCTCTGAACCAGGAGCTCAGATGAGAGCTTGTCCTGAAGGTGGCGCTGCAGGAAAACTAACATGTTGGACATGTGTGGCAGATGGAGACGTTTGGACTGAAGTCGACATGTTGTCCTCAGGAATGCGATTGGGACATGTCATCGTGACGGACACGTCCATGGACACCCAGCAGCTGCTGAGGTTCAGGATCTTGATCCAGACCAGGTCTTGGACTGACCAACATCACCTCAGGCTCTGCTTCTCACAGAGCAGGAAGCTGCTCGTCTGACTGGTCTGAAACAGGACGGCCTGTGAACCAATCACAGTGGAGCTCTCTTTGTCCATCACAGCCTCTCTGCCTGGTAAACAGCCACATCTGCACAGACTGTAAGTTCGACAGCTGTAGCCTCCAAGCTGGATCTGACATTACCCTGATGACATCACTATGACATCATCCGGGTCAGAGAGCTGGTCTGCCATCGCTCAGAGCACAAGCATCCATTTCATAACACTGAGTGAGTCACTGAACTGTTCTGGACGATGGCGTTCACCTCTCAGTCCGCCCATCTGTCCGTCTGTCCGTCTGTGAGGACGGTGAGTCACACTCATGCAACTTTGACCCAACATGGCTGCCAGCCAGCCACAGTTTCACTGGATTATAAAGAGCAGTAACTGTTTTATGATGGCGTGTGTGTGTGTGTGTGTGTGTGTGTGTGTGTGTGTGTGTGTGTGTGTGTGTGTGGATGTGTGTGAAATTCCTCTCTCCTGACCACACTCCCACACATAGACTGGAGTAACTGTTTGTGTACGTGAAGGGCAAAGGACTCATGTTGCATTCAGGTCCAGTCAGTCAGACCGAAAATTTGAACTTTATGGAGCTCATCAGTCAGCTCAGCTTTCAGGTTTTGAACAGCGAGCTTTAAAGGAAAAGAGCTGTTGGACTGTAATAGATTACACAGGTGTACCTAATAAAGTGGCCAAGAAATAATCATCTGGATGAAAGCTCAGCTCATCCTCCGAGACGATGGCAAGTGTTTGTGAAGACCACTGCTGGACGTCCATTTCACACAGAGCGGAGACAAACAAGCTCAGCCCATCAGATTCAAGATACAGACGGAGGGACGGAGGGACGGAGGGACGGAGGGACAGAGGGAAGGGTTCATGTTCGTCCTGCAGAGACAGGAAGTGACCCAGATAAACTTAGCATGGTATTTCCTGTTTGTACCAGTGTAGCTCGCTGAGACTCTGGAGGTCAAACATCTGAGTGGAGACCAACCTTCTGGACGTTCTGGTTGGATGATGCTGTTATTGATGACGTCATCAGTAAAAATCAATCATGTCAACAACACAACAAACAAGTGATGTCACCAAAAAACTATGAGAACAACTGGATCTGACTTCAGATCAGAGTCCTGACAGACCAAAAACCAGGTCCACCCGACCCAGACTTGAACAGACCCAGTCCACCTGACCCTGCTGTGAGGACTTGTTTCCAACCTGCGGGAGTTTCTGACTGAACGAGTCGAGCAGGATCACCTGAAGGCATCATGAAGCAGCTGTCAGTGTTACAGAGTCGAGATCAGGACATGAACCAACATGATTCATCAGCAAATCAGCATGAAACGGTTTGTGAGGACAGACCACGACGTCCTCTGTACACACTTTCACTTCTTCTGTGACTCCTGCTTCAGAGCTGCTCTCATCTGTGTCCTCTCCTCACACTGAGGCTGTCTGTCCGTCTCACCTGCATGGACGAGCTTCACCTGCCCGACCTTTGAGCAAGAAGGAGCCAGTGTTTATCTGGTTTGTGAAGGCAGCGAGGGAGGCAGCGGGGGAGGCAGTGAGGGAGGCAGCGAGGAAGGCAGCGAGGAAGGCAGCAGGGGAGGCAGCGAGGAAGGCAGCGAGGAAGGCAGCGAGGGAGGCAGCGAGGAAGGCAGCGAGGGAGGCAGCGAGGAAGGCAGCGGGGGAGGCAGCGAGGAAGGCAGCGAGGGAGGCAGCGAGGGAGGCAGCGGGGGAGGCAGCGAGGGAGGCAGCGAGGAAGGCAGCGAGGGAGGCAGCGAGGGAGGCAGCGAGGGAGGCAGCGGGGGAGGAGGCAGGTCTGACTCTGAGCTCCCAGCCTGGAGGAGGAAGCATGCTGGGAAATCCCCTCCAGGGCAGGAAGGGTGGGGTCATGCCAGGCAGCGACGGGGGAGGAGGAACTCTGCCAACGTTCAGTGTTTCCCAGAAAGTTTTCACATGAAATTCAGTGCTCTCCAGAGGATGAACCCTCAGGTTCAAACGACTCCACGGTCTTTCCTCCAGAGCATGTTTGGCTCCACAACTGCAAAGACTCTAAGACCAGATCAGTGATCAGGAGGTCCAACACTTCTCGGTGGTATTGACGACTGAACGCAGTCATTGTGAGTGCAGCTGTGTTTCTGTGCAGGTCTGAACTCGTTCTGTGTTAAGATCGTGATCTGTTCACTTCTCTGACGATCAAAGTCCGACAGTCACACTGTGAAGATGATCACTGCGACACTGTGGCACAAAACCAAACAACAGCCTCGCTTTAGTCAAAGTGTCTCCATTACCAGTCTGCTGAATTAGCTGTTAGCAGCTCCTGTTAGCGCCTCCTGTTCACTGATCACTGTGAGAGTGAAAAACATGGAGAATCTCAGAGGAGTTCTGCAGTCAGAAGTCATATTTGTGATTCCTAAGTGGATTTATGGATGTTTAATCATGGGGGTAATTGTGATAATTATATCTTCAGGAAGTGTCACGCTCAGGCTAAAAATATGACAGCAGCCAAACGACAAAAACCACCTTCCTGCTGGCTCAGCAGGCCGAGCCTCTGCTGCAGTTTGTCTCATCTGACGGTGAACTGAAAACGTCTACGTTTGTTCTTTCACAACAGGAAGTTATTCTGTGTCTCCTGGTGAAATTTTGATCCTTACTGATGAAGAGACGGGTCACAGGGAGGCCTGATGAAGCTGCACAGCTAACATGCTAACACATTAGCTTCTCCCTGTTCTCTCTCAATGGTTTGGTTTCTTCTTCTGAACTCTTTGTTTTCATTTTGTTCCAGAAAAAGTTCTTGAAGCTGTCACAGAGTTAACTGCTTAGCTTAGCTTAGCTTAGCTTAGCTCAGCTGCTCCAGTTAATTAAAAGCTGTATCAGCATGACGTCCTTCAGTATGCTGACGGTGTGTGAACCAGGTCTCTGTTGGGACCAGTTTATAAAACCGGCTTCAATAAAACAGCATGGCGACACACAGCTAACAAGCTACGATAGCTTCCTCCATTTTGGACTCTCCAACCAATCAGACAACCAACATCAGGACAGTGTTCTATTGGTCAAGGAGTAATTTCACCGTTTGAACCTTCTGGTGTGACTGAACCTGAAGAAAACCTCAGACCCACCAGACGACATCTCAGAAAGTGCCGGAAATGACACATTTCAGCAGCTCTATGAGGTCAACACACACACACACACACACACACACAC